>NW_016107933.1:345212-436653 GCF_001604975.1 Cebus imitator | reverse complement strand
GCTCACTGCAACCTCCACCTCCTGGGTTCCAGTGATTCTCCTGTCTCAGACTCCCGAGTAGCTGGGATCATAGGATGTACCTCCATGCCCAGTTAATTTTTGTATTTTTAGTAGAGACAGGGTTTCACTATGTTGGCCAGGCTGGTCTCAAAACTCCTGATCTGCCCACCTCAGCCTCCCAAAGTGCTGGGATTACAGGCATGAGCCATCACTCCTGGCCTCTATTTGGTTCTTTTTATAATTTCTATCTCTTTACTGAGATTCTCCATTTGGTGAGACATCATTCCTGTAGTCTCCTTTAGTTCTTTAGACATGGTTTCCTTTTGTTCTTTAAACACATTTGTAATAGCTGTTTTGAAATCTTTATCTGCTAAGTCAGACATCTGGGCCTCCTCAAAGGTGGTTTCTATCACCTGCTTAACTTCCTATGTATGGGCTACACTTTCCTGTTGTTTTTTTTTTTTTCATGGCTCAGAATGTTTTGTTGAAAACTGGAAACTTTAGAAGATACGTTGAAGAAACTGTGGATAATGATCCCCCTGGGCCTTGTTGTTGCTACTGTTTGCTTGTTTATGTTAGTGACCTGGTCCTGCTTTTCAATGAAGCTTATTTCCCCTGCAGTGTGCAGCTACTGATATTGCTCCCCAGAGGTCACAGCCTTGGGCATATGCACAGTCACTCTGACTGCACCCCTACTCCTAACTCCCTGGGACAGTGGCATTAGCCAGGCTCTCTTTGACTATCTTTCCCAGATCTTTCCATTAAGCTTCTGGTCATTCTGCCTCTATTGCTGTCACACCCAACTGTTAGCCTTCACTAACTGCTAGCTGCTACTAACTGCTAGTACAACTGATTGTGTATTGTTTATGACAATGTCCTGGGGTATATAGCTTGTTCTCAGTATGACCTAATTAAATTCTAGAACATTCACAGGGGCAGGGTGTTGCCAGTTGAGGTGTATTGAGACCTTCAGGAGGGCTCTTAGCTATCTTTGTCCATGGTTCTGTTTGTTTAACTTCTATAGGTTGAGTACCTTTCATCTGAAAATCTGAAATCCAAAACACTTCTGGTTCCCAGCCTTTCAGATGAGGGATACTCGACCTGTAGTTGGTTTAACATTTTGTTTGTTGCTATTAGGACCACCGGCCTCCTCTTAGTTGCTCATTGCTAAGACTACTATTGTTTTTTGACAATGCCCTTAGACATGAACATCCTCCATGCTCTGTTTCAGATCAAAATCAGTCCCCTTAGGGAGAGCTATGAAGCTGTCTGTTCTGACTCTCCCTCTGGGTAGACCCCTGCACCACTGCAGGAGAGCTAGGAGCAGGGACAGTCACCTGCTTCTCCCGGAGTGACACTCCTGGCCTATAAGCTATTCACTAGATGGGAATGGTAGCCCCTAGTCTTCTGGGCTTGCCCCTTTCAACATGGAACCTCTGCCCTACAAGCAAGCTGGAGAGGGGGCCATTAGGTCCACTATTCTTGGCCCGGTGAACCTGGAACAGAGCTTCTGTGCTATGAGTGGGGCCTGGGTAGGGAAAAGGGGCCCCAGGCCTCTTGTCCACCCCACTGGGAATAGACTCTGCTACAGAGTTGAGAGGGATGACACCAGTGGTCTGGCTTTCTTAGTATGAAACTATAGCCTCGGACTTGGAGCTTGGAGTAGTGGGGGCCCTGTCTTCTTGGCAGTAAAGCTCCTGTCACACTGAGCTAGGGGAGGAATGAGGGAAGGCTGTGGCTCAAATGCCATAGACTTTTGCTTTTCTTACCAAGATTTAATAGATTTTCTTGAAAAAAATCCTTCTTCATTTGTTGTATAGACCTTAGGACAATATCCACAGACTTTAAATGGTTGCTTTTTATTTTTATTTTTTATTTTTTATTTTTTTTGAGATGGAGTCTTGCTCTGTTGCTCAGGCTGGAGTGCAGTGGCAGATCTCAACTCACTGCAACCTCGGCCTCCTAGATTCAAGCCATTCTCCTGCCTCAGCCTCCCCAGTAGCTGGGATTACAGGCACCCACCACCACACCCACCTAATTTTTGTATTTTTAGTAAAGACAGGGTTTCACCACATTGGCCAGGCTGGTTTCGAACTCCTGACCTCAAGTGATCCGCCTGCCTCAGCATCCCAAAGTGCTGGGATTACAGGAATGGTTGCTTTTTAAAAACTAATTTTCATTAGTTACTGGGGAAAGGGCTCACCAACCTCCTCACACTTCCATTCAAAGTTTCTATTTGTTGCCTGTTTTGTAAATAAAGTTTTATTGGAACACAGCCATGTCCATTCATTTATAGGTTGTCTATAGCTGCTTTCAAGTTCTGATGGCAGAACTGATTAATTGTAACAGAGATTATATAGCCTGCAAAGTTTACAGTAGTTACTCTCTGGCCCTTTTACAGAAAGAGTTTGCTGAGGAATGATTTGCTATGAAGAGTTTGCTGAGGAACGGCTGCATTCTCTTTCTGTTCTCTCTGTGGAAACAGTGCTACAACATTAAGTCATGCAAGGAAGGGTTAAAGAGTGGGCAGTCAGAACAGAAAGAAAAGTTCTATCCATCAATATATTAGAAATCATTGTTCTCTGGTTTTGGCTGTTTGTGGTCATTGACAGTTTTAAAACATTTTTGTGTGATGTGTTTTCTCATTTCAAGTCAGTAATCCATTTTGTACCTAATTGAATTCTTTAATTTGCAATCTTCTTCTTAAAGTAGGTCCCCTAAATTGTAGACTTTTTCTCTCCCTAAAGGAATGAGAGCACTGTGATCAGTTTAAGTTGTGGAATTGTGTTTCCAGCATGCTTCCTACATGCCAGCTTTGGACTTTATTCCTGGGTTTTACCATGTCGGCATATTACCTGTCCCTCTTTTCCATAGTGTTTTCTCTAAATTGCCTTTTTTTACTTAAATAAACGGTGTATGTCTTTCAGTCACTGGCCTGATAGGCCAGTGGTGTCTTTATAAACAGGCTGTGTGTGGGCCCCGGAGGGCACCTATCCTGGTGATGTGGTGTGGTGCAGGCTGTGGCAGAGGGGACCTGGTAGACCAGACACAGAGCAGCTGGAGGGCGGGAGGGTGGGTCGGCCAGCGGGAGGCGGGGCGGGCCAGCCCCTCACTGTGCCTCTTATTGCTTCTGGCAGATGAGGCTTGTCTTCCAGGGCCTCTGAGCATCTAGGGGCTAGGAGGGTAAGCTCCCACTGTGCCCTGGAGCCGGGCCAGGACATACGTGTCCCAGGCGCTGCAGGCTGCAGAGTGCAGGAGTGTCCCCACTGCCTGGTGTGAGGATGATGGAGGGACTGGCTTCCTGTCTTTCAGCATTGCTTTAAAGGACACTGCATCTGGCTGACACCTGACATCCTCAAACGGGATGGCAACTGGGGCGCTTGGAGCCCGTTTGGCTCCTGCTCACGTACCTGTGGCACCGGCGTGAAGTTCAGGACCCGCCAGTGCGACAACCCACAGTGAGTTGGCCCCACGTTCCCCCGGCCTTCCTGAGTGGCAGCTGAAGTTCTAAGAGACCTCTCCAGCCAGCCCTGTCCTGGAGGGTCCTGTGGCTACATACCAGTTCTAGAGAGGTGCAGAGCAGGCTGCCCCGCCTACCTCACCCTACCTGGGAGGGGCCAAGGCTCAGCGTATGCCTAGCCCTGCCTCTTCCCCCTTCCCCCTTCCCCCTTCCCCCTGCCTAGGCCCACGGCCCACCTGCCTGCAGCCCATTCTAGACAGGTTTACTCTGTCTCTCCTGGCCATGGGCATGGAGGAGAGGAGGTGGGACCAAGCTGGGGAAATGGCGGTAAAAGGGGACTCTCTCTCAGTCCCCAGCATGCTAGCACCTGGGCAGCTGTTTGCAGCCAGGTAAGGACAGGGTCAGGACTTGTCGTCAGTGTCCGGCTGCCCAGGGGAGGAACAGCCTATGGAGCCCGCCCATGCCAGCTGCACCCCACACTGAGCCACACTCCACCCCCGCCCGCCACACAGGCCCCATGCCCTGTACTGTCCTCCTGCTGCTTCTCATTCCTCCCACCTCACCCCACACACCCTGTAAATATCTCCTGGGCCCATGCTCCCTCCTTGGCCCACAGCCACGTTCTTATCCACACCCTCCTCCCCCTCCTCCACTGCCTGCCTCCTCTTGCCTGAATGCTCTCCCCGGCCTCGCCGAGGGAGCATCCCAGGGGTGGAAGGAAAACCCTCCATAAACATCAGCGTCACTCCCTTCTCCCACCTGCCCAGCAGGCCCTTACCCCGCAGCTACTTAGACACAGCGCATCTCTTTCCTTTTTGGCCTCTCTGGTATTTTAAAGATTTTGATTTGCCTGAAAATATTGGCAATCTGGAAATTTCATATTAGAAAAACAAAACAAATTTACAGCTTCCAAATTGGGCATCACAGATGCACGTCTGCACCCAGTTACCAGCTGGCGGGCAGGCTTCCAGGGTACGTCCCGGCTGCTGGGCTCCGTTCCGGCTGCTGGGCTTCCGTCTCTGTGGCCGCTCCTGGGTCCTGCTGGGTGGGCTCCGGCCTCTACAGCCACTCCTGGGTCCTGCTCACTTGCGCCTCTGCTTACTCTGGCCAGGCCTGAACTGGCCCTAGGGGAGCCAGAGAAGGCCAGCAGTCATGACTCTGGGAGGGAGTCCAGGCTGTGTCAGCAGGGCATGGGGACCCACGGGACCCTGCAGTGGAACAGCCTCCCTCAGCAGCATGTGTGAACACACGTGTGCATGGAGCCCTCTCCTCTCCCTGCTGTCCTCCTGCCCCAGGCTCCAGGCTGCCCTCCCAGCCAGGAGCAGATACAGATAGAGAATACTGTGGTCCCTCCTCAGGCCCTCTTGGGGCTTTTACACCGAACTCTGGAAAAGATTGCTGGGCATTTAGGTCCTCGAGAGGCAGTGTGGGGGTTGGTGCTGTTCTCAGTGAAGCGAAGCCGTTACAGAAGCGTAGCCCAACTTCTCTGCAGGGAGAAAACCCAGTGGCCGTGGTGCGTCCACCTTGTGCCAGACACTTGCTAGGAACAGCAGCACCAGGACTCTGGGGCCTCAGCATGCCTCTCTCTGTGCCAGGCTTGGTACCTGGGGCAGGCTGCAGAGGAGACTCACTCAGCGCCTGCCCTGCTGGGGTTTTGGCCCCTTGGGGAACACAGAACCTAAATACCTAATCACAGCTCCCTGTTCATTTACAAGCCCAGGCATCAGTGCTGGGTGCGGGGGTGGGGGTGCCGGAGCTGTGAGCAGATGCTGCCTCCTGGCAGGAGCCCCAAGAGAGAAGGACACGGCCATCCCTATCCTGTCCTTGAAGCTCCAAGACCTGATAGGCTGGAGAACTGTCCAGGTCTTACAGCTGGGACATGGCAGGGCAAGGTCCCTTTGCTCAGCAGAGCAGCCCTCTGACACCTGAGACTTAGGGATCCCCCCTAAAAAGATCTCACAAGTGGCACCTGGGTGCTACCTCTTTCCAATGGCACCAAGCAGCAAGTCCTTTGCTTTCCCTCCAGCCCAGCCAACGGAGGCCGTACCTGCTCGGGCCTTGCCTACGACTTCCAGCTCTGCAGCCGTCAGGACTGCCCCGACTCCTTGGCTGACTTCCGCGAGGAGCAGTGCCGCCAGTGGGACTTGTACTTCGAGCATGGTGATGCCCAGCACCACTGGCTGCCCCACGAGCACCGGGATGGTGAGCCCCTCGGGGAGGCAGCAGTGGGGGCTCAGCAGGCAGGCCCCAGGGTGGACAGGGGAGTGCTTGCCTTGGCCTGTTCCTCTAATCCTGCATGGGGCAAGGCTGCCTCGACCCTGGGCCATCAGGAGAGCCTACCCTGGCTGGTGTGGCTGCCCTGGCCCACTCCTGGACAGGGCCCTTAGGGTTCCTAGCAGGGCTGCAATCCCAGAGCAGCCAGAACACCTGGAGTCGCCAAGGACACGGAAGAGGCAGCTGGGCTGTGGGCTCAACACGGGCCAGGCTCCTGCAGTCCACGATCAGTGGACAAGGCTTGAGCTGTGTGGTCATCTCAGGGCTGAAGCCAGGGCTGACCCTGCAAGGAATCTGGTGACCTCTGACCCTCTCTATTAGTCAGGACTTTCAGTTGCAAGTGTCAGAAATGTGACTCCAACTGGTTCAGCATTAGAAGGCATTTATTGGCTCAGGGACCTGAGGAGTCTGGTGGTCTTGGGCATGACAGTGCTGGTGTAGCAGCTGGGGATCCCTCCTGCAACGGACAGTAAACATACAGTCTCTGTTTCTCCTCCATGGCTGTTGCCCTAGCCCAGCACCTGCTGCCCCATGTGGGCCAGTGCAGGGCTGGAGGTGACAGAGTAGACAGGGTCCCCCTCTGGTGGAGGCTACAGTATGGGGGCCCAGCATTTTAGTTGCATCTGAGATAAAGGGGCTGAGAAGGGAAGGTACCAGGGAACTGAGTCTGAATCAAAGTGGGCTGGCCTCATTCTGGATTTCTGAGATTGACTGAAAAATGTTCTTTATTTACCTTTTTTTTTTTTTTGAGACGGAGTCTTGCTCCATCACCCAGGTTGGAGTGCAGTGGCGCAGTCTCGGCTCACTGCAACCTCTGCCTCCCGGATTCAAGCAATTCTCCTGCCTCAGCCTCCCAAGTATGTGGGATTATAGGCACCCACCACCACACCCGGCTAATTTTTGTATTTTTAGTAGAGACGGGGTTTTACCATGTTGGCCAGGCTGGTCTCAAACTCCTGACCTTAAGTGATCCACCCGCCTCAGCCTCCCAAAGTGCTGGGATTACAAGCATGAGCCACCGCTCCTGGCCTGAAAAGGGTTATTTGGATCATGACCCAGCAAACAGCCATTTGCAGCCTCGGCGGTCTCCAGGCAGATCCTTGGGGATATGAGAGCTGGCTGCACCAACAGCCTGGCTGGCTCGGTTGGGAAAAGCTCTTCCAAAGTCTGCAACCACCACGGTCAAAGGCTCAGGAGACCTGGAGACAGGAAAGGGGCTGCTGTCACCCACCCCTTTCCCTTTCTATCTGTCCTGGAGGGTGGGCCACATGAGGGCGGGTAAGTCCTAAGATCCTCATGGGAATTTTTCCCTGCATGGCGCCTCCTTTGCACACACCTGGGGGAGCCATCAGGGCTCCTTGCAGACCCCCAGCTGCTTCCCTTCCAGCCAAGGAGAGATGCCACCTGTACTGTGAATCCAAGGAGACTGGGGAGGTGGTGTCCATGAAGCGCATGGTGCATGATGGGACACGCTGCTCCTACAAGGACGCCTTCAGCCTCTGCGTGCGTGGGGACTGCAGGGTGAGTACACAGAGCCCAGCACGGGGGGCTACCGTGACAAGTGTCAGCTTCCTGGGTACTGACCTCCCCCTTCTTGGGCTACTGGGAAGATGCCTGAGGTTAAGCACACAAAGTGTCAGAAACAGTGCCCGGACCAGGGCAAGCCCTTCGCAAATGTCTGCTTACCGCTTCCCTGTGCTGGGAGCCTCAGATGTGAGTGTGCCTAGGACTTCACCTCAGACATCCTGATTCCACAGGTCAGGGTAGCGGTGGCCTGGGAGCATGAATTTTGACGAGCATCCTGGATGATTTCCAATGCACATGACCTGCAGGGAACCCTTGTGAAGCAGGCTCCATCCTTAAATCCTGCAGGGCACTAGACAGCTTTTTGCGGGATCTGGGTAGCCACTGTGAGGGTCACTGGTTTGGTGCTTTGTAGAAATCCCCTGCCCTGTTTTCTTTGATTATAATATATTTGGCTTCAATCTTAAGGAAAAATAATCATGTGTCACCTCTGCATGTGACAGTGACATGAGCATAGACTTGTCCCTGCCAAACTCTCTTGCAAAAAACTGGAAGCCTCTGCTTAGGGCTTGTGTAGACAGGACTGACTGCAGGAGTCGTGGAGTCTGACTCCGGTTTTATCTTCTTGAGAAATAGCAGCGTCGGCAGGAAGGCACCTCTAGGGGAGTGGGCACTGGCACAGAGGTTTGGGGCTGGAGGCTGGGAGCTGGAGCAGGGAGCAGGGAGCTGGGAGCTGAAGCTGGAGCTGGGAGCTAGGAGCTGGAGCTGGGAGCTGGGAGCTGGAGCTGGAGCTGGGAGCTGGGAGCTGGAGCTGGAGCTGGGAGCTGGAGCTGGAACTGGGAGCTGGAGCTGGGAGCTGGAGCTAGGAGCTGGAGCAGGGAGTTGGGAGCTGGAGCAGGGAGCTGGAGCTGGAGCTGGAGCAGGGAGCTTGAGCAGGGAGCTGGGAGCTGGAGCTGGAGCTGGGAGCTGGAGCTGGGAGCTGGAGCAGGGGGTTGGGGTTGGAGCAGGGACGGGAGCTGGGAGCTGGGGCTGGAGGTGGGAGCTGGAGCTAGGAGGTGGTGGAGGGAGGTGGTGGTGGATCAGGGAGCTGGAGCTGGAGCAGGGAGCTGGGAGCTGGAGCTGGAGCTGGGAGCTGGAGCTGGAGCTGGGACTGGGAGCTGGGAGCTGGAGCTGGAGCTGGGGCTGGGAGCTGGAGCTGGAACTGGGAGCTGGAGCTGGAACTGGGAGCTGGAGCTAGGAGCTGGAGCAGGGAGCTGGGAGCTGGAGCAGGGAGCTGGGAGCTGGAGCAGGGAGCTGGGAGCTGGGAGCTGGAGCTGGAGCTGGAGCAGGGAGCTGGGAGCTGGAGCTGGGAGGGTGCTCGAGGGCTGCTGTGCATTTGCTCCTATGACTTTGGCAGAGCAGGGAGGCTGGCTCAGCCAGCTCAGCCAGAGCATGGCAGGGAAACCAGGCTATACAGCTGGCTCAGAGATGGTGACACGAAACACTCCAAAACAAGCACAGGCAACTGTCTGCTTCATACTCTTGGGATTTTAACTTACGGAGGTGACCCAGTGAGGACGTGGGGAGGCCAATGTCACTGAAGGGCTTTCTCAGGAAGGCAGGGCAGTGCAGGGGGAACAGCTCAGGAGTAGCTGGTTTGAATCATTCCATTGGGCTCTGGAGTTTAGGGTGGTCCCCAGTTGTCTGGTACCTGACCCTGGGATGATTTAAGGTGAAGGAATCTTGGTTTGGTATGTGAGGCTTGGATAAAGGGGGTGCTTGGGGTACAGACGGGACTGGCTGGTTTGCATATGAAAGGTGTGTCCCCAGCCCAGTGCTTTGCTGTCCCTTAGAATTGGGTGTTCCTGGCTGGTGTAGTCTCTCCCTGGCCAGGAGGATTTTTAAGCTGTCAAAATATCAACACATAGGAAAATTTTAAAAACAAAACAAAATTAATACAGGCAGCAAGCATGGGAAAGAGTTATAGTACAAGTAGCTTTAGATGGCAGCTGTGAATATGATTGTAAACCTAATGGGGTGGGAAGGTCACTAATCCGCTATCTCCATGGGTGTGGCTGTCAGTTCATTCCTGACGTTGATATTAAAGAAGGATAGGGCCTGAGTGCAGTGGCTCACGCCGGTAATCCCAGCATTTTGGGAGGCCAAGGTGGGCAAATATTTGAGGTCTGGAGTTTGACACCAGACTGACCAACATGGTGAAACCCCATCTCAACTAAAAATACAAAAAAAAAAAAAAAATTAGCCAGGCATGGTGGTGCATGCCTGTAGTCTCAGATGCTTGGGAGGCTGAGGCGGGAGGCTCACTTGAACTGGGGAGGCAGAGGTTGCAGTGAGCCAAGATCATGCCATTGCACTCCATCTTCGGCAACAAAGCAAGACTCCAAAAAAAAAAAAAAAAAAAAAAGGATAGGTTAAATATTTATTAATGGTGATTTTGACAGGTAATAGCAGGTTGCTTAATTTTGCATAAATAGAAAACATAAATATTTATAGTCATGCATCGCTTACCAACAGGGATACGTCCTGAGAAATGTATTAGGTGATTTTGTCGTGTGAACATCATAGAGTGCACTCACACAAACCTCGCTGGTACAGCCTGTTGCTCCTGGGCTGCAAACCTAACAGCATGCTCTCACTACAGTAGGCAATTGTAACAAAATGGTAAGTACCTGTGTATCCAGACGTACCTAAACTTAGAAGGGGAACAGTAAAATATGTATTATAATCTTTTGGAATCACTGATATATGTGTGGTCCACCCCTGACTGAAATGTCACTATATGGCACACAGTCATGTGCCCTACAATGACATTTGCATACAATCATATTGCAAAAGATAAAAAACAAAGGCGACAAAAAGGAAAAGTTAAAAACACAGAGGAAACGGCAGTAATAAGTTGAAATCTATCAGTCTGAATGATACACATGAATGTGAAACTCTTCTTTTGAAAGAATCTAATACTGGTTCAAAAAATAATATCTAAGTGGATTCTGTCTATTCAAGAATGTCAAAATTAAGCGACTCAGAAAGGTTACAAGTAAAATGACAGCGAAGATGTGTCAGGAGATCAAAGAAACATTTGTGCGTGCAGATCAGGGAGTTGAGAGAGAATCAAGTATGAAATGAACCAGCAGGGTCATTTCTACTGGATCAAGGGCACAAGCTACTACCTTGAGAAAGTCCTAACGGGCCCTCAGATGTGTCATCTAAGCGATGACGCTGTAAAAAGGGAGACATTGGAATGAGCCGGCACATCTCTGACTCTACTACCTCAGTGGTACGACTGCCTGTTGGGCAGCCAGGAAGGAGAGCAGCACCTTGTTAACCATGCGCCCTCCCCAGAATACAGCCACCCCAGTCATGACCAGAGCCTTCTACTCTTGTACTGAAGAGGCTTGCACTGAAGCAGAATCCAAGCCGTCAGCCTTCTCGGGCCTCTGATGGTGGCGGGCGGTTGCGCAGAGCCACTCGGGGACCTGTGGCCATCCCTGGCTTAAACTTTCATGGGCCCTGTTTTAAAGCGAGATTCAGAGCCAATAGAAAGACCTGGGCCTCCTTGGTCTCTCCACTTAAAGTGGTAGCATCGTTCCCATCTTAGTTCAGGTTCAGAATGCTGGACATTAAACAGTGTCTCCAGGCCAAGCGCGGTAGCTCAGGCCTGTAATCCCAGTACTTTGGGAGACTGAGGCGGGAGGATCACCTGAGGTCAGGAGTTCGAGACCAGCCTGACCAACGTGGTAAAACCCCATTTCTACTAAAAATACAAAAAAAAAAAAAAAAAAGCTGGGTGTGGTGGCAGGCACCTGTAATTCCAGCTACGCAGGAGGCTGAGGCAGAAGAATCGCTTGAACCCGGAAGGCAGACATTTCAGTGAGCTGAGATCGCACCACTGTACTCCAGCCTGGGCAACAGAGCCAGATTGTGTCTCAAGAAATAAATAAATAAATAAATGGCATCTTCTGCTTGCCAAACATAAATGTTCACCAAGCTAGGGATGGTGCCTGCCTGGGCCTCTGTGGCTCACCTGCCCAAAATGAGCCACATGCACAGGGGCCCAGGTGGAAACTGCCAGGTTGAGACACCCCTATAGGTGGCTGATGACTAGACGCATTCTGATTGTGGAGATAATAAAAGATGAGGCCAGACAAGGTACTTCACACCTGTAATCCCAATGTTTTGGGAGGCCAAGGCAGGACGATCGATTGAGGCCAGGAGTTTGAGTCTGGGGGCAACATAGTAAGACCCTGTCTCTACAATAAAAGATTTAAAAACTATCCAGACGTCTCAAGTGCTCACTGCCTTCCCCCTGCCCCACCCCCCGACAGAAGGTGGGCTGTGACGGTGTGATTGGCTCTAGCAAGCAGGAAGACAAGTGTGGCGTGTGCGGAGGGGACAACAGCCACTGCAAAGTGGTCAAGGGCACGTTCACACGGTCACCCAAGAAGCACGGTGAGTGAGTCCCTGCCCTCTGCCCTGGAGCCTGGGTGCCTGCAGCAGCTCATGCCCAGGCAGCTGTGGGCCTGACTCATCCTGGGGCTGTCCAGGCTCATGACTATTCTGGGGAGGGGGAGAGGTCTGTGACAATGAGGGGGAGGGAGAATCCTAAGTTGGCGACAGCCCCAGCCGGGTGCCAGGACGGGTGGGGAAGAGGAGAGTGGGAGCCCAGGTCACAGGGGTCAGAGCGGAGAATGCCAGTATATGGGGGTGCCCAGGTTGGGCTTTAGAGACTAGCCCAGAGACAGCAGCTTTCCTGGTGACCCCTGTCAGGTGGGTACTCAAAACCTGAGAAATACCAGGGTCCTGGGAGAGCCCCCAAGGGAACTGCCTTCAAAGGCGAGGCCCCTCCTTGCATTGTGCGAATTCGAGCGGCCCCTTCCCTTCTCAGTTTGCTGTGTCTTTCCACATCAAACAAAGGTTACATCAAGATGTTTGAGATCCCTGCGGGAGCCAGGCACCTGCTCATTCAGGAGGTAGACGCCACCAGCCACCATCTGGGTGAGTCTCAGAGCCAGACTCCTCTCGGGTCAGTGGGAGAGTGCCATGGTCAGGGGCCTGGGTTGTGCGGCCATGACCTGAGCCAGGGCAGCCCCTTCTCCACCTGTCTCTCTGCTCAGCCCACCTGAGCCCTTTCCTTATGGAGAGGCCAAAGTTTGGGATCAGAGGGCTCTGCTTGGCAGCAGCTATGGAAGGACGTGTATCCAAAAGATATGTCCCTCAGCCTACAGGCTAACTCCCTGTCCCTGTTCTCATGGTCAGGGTGGGAAGTCCCCCTGCCCTCTGGAAGGCACGCAAGGTCCTGGGCAGCCCTGCCATCCCCACAGTGAGGCCAGCTGGCCAGTGGGTGCTCACAGTGCACTTACATATTTTCAAATGACTTAATTTTAAATTCAAGAGATTCCAGCTAAAATAGGGATTCTGGCATCTCCTGAAAATGTGGATGTTCTCACACCTCTTGAGTGCCCCTTTCCATGAGGCAGCCCTGCCTGGGAGACCGCGCCCTCCCAGGTCGCCCAGGAGGCTCTCAGGACCCGTCTACCCTCCCCTTGAAAGTTCCTGGGGCTCTACCTTCTGGGGACTCGTGGGCCAAGGTCACAAGTGATGCCCCGGAATGCAGGGGCCCCTGCACAAGTCCCTTCCCCAATCTGAGCCCCACATTCGTCCCCATCCCCAGGAGGCTGGACAGAGTCAGGGCTCCCATGCTGCTGTGGACCAGCACCCACGCTGCCCGACAAACACGCTGTGCCCTTTTATTTTATCTCCCTTTTGTTTTGTTTTATTTTGTTTTTATTTAGAGACAGGGTCTCACTCTCTCGATACTCTTCTTTTTTCTTACTTAAGAGGAAATTTTAGACTGCTACCCTAAATACAAAATCCATACCACCTGCCTTAAGCAGAAGGTGAACAGAAAAGTCAGTTCCTGAACAAAAAGACGTTTCTGTCCCAACATTGCTTCCTGCCACCGCCTCTTGGGCTGAGGCTGGTCTCTGTGGAAAGGGAGCAAAGGTCAGAGAGAAGTCAGGGACCTGTGGCACCAAGCAGAGGCTTCCTTTGTGAGTGGACAGAATGACAGGGGGCTTGCAGGGAATGATTCTTTCACTGGTACCCTGTCTGCGGCCCACTAACATCTCCCAGCTCCCCCACAGCAGCTACCCCCCCACACTGCAGAAAGCATGGGGCTTCCTGGCCAGACAAGTCCTCTGCTCCTAGATGACCTGAGTGTCACCCAATCAGGCCAGGCCTCTTCTGGGTCTGTGGGGAGCTGCTGGGGCCTCAGCTGGGCCACGGTTACTGATGGGGTGTGGGCCTTGCTGTTTCAGCCCAACATCTGCTCACCCCATGGCAGGAAGCCCCCACCCCAGCAGGGTCCCATGCTTGCCCATCCAGCAGATGCCCTGCACCAGGTGGAGACCCCCTCCCAGCCATACTGCCCCAGGTAGACTCTAAGTGTCCACTGAGTGCCCCCAATAGGCTGTGGGTAGCTGGCCTTGACAGCTGCTAAGTGGCTTCCAAGGGGAGCCAGCACCCCCAGGGCTGGTGGGTGCAGAGGGTATGAGTTGAGGGTAATCTGGGTCCAAGGGAGCAGTGACGGGCAGGCGGGGCTCCCAGAGCCATTTGGGCTGTCAGTGGCACAGAGGAAACCAGCAGGGGGCAGCCAGAGAGACAAGGGATTCAGCTGCCCACCACTCCCCGCCTGCCCAAACCAGGAGACATCGCCAGGCCTCCTCCCAGAGGGCCTGGCCCTGCCTTTGGGTGACCACGACACAGTGCTTGATCTTGCCATTCTCAGCCATCAAGAACCTGGAGACAGGCAAGTTCATCTTAAATGAAGAGAATGATGTGGATGCCAGTTCCAAAACCTTCATTGCCATGGGCGTGGAATGGGAGTACAGGGACGAGGATGGCCGGGAGACACTGCAGACCATGGGCCCCCTCCATGGCACCATCACTGTTCTGGTGAGTTCAGGCAGGGCTGGGCCCAGGCAGGGGTGCAGGTAGCCCCGGGGGAAGGATGGAGGTGCCTGGGACACTGAGCCTCCTGACCCTTCAGGTCTCACCCTGCCCTTGGCACCAACAGGCTCCGACTTGGGCAGAGCCAGGAACGACCATGCACCCATGAGTCAGGGCTCTGGGCCCCACATGACCCCTGGGTGACCTTGAGCACTCTCTCCCCTTTCAGGGTTTCGGTTTAGTCATCTGAAGGACGTTCACATCTGCCCTCAGCATGCTCGTTTTAGCATGCTGTTACACTGAAACCTGGTAACACTGGGAAGTGACAGTCAGGACCCGGGAAGCTAGACGCCCAGACCCAGGTTGCACTGGAATGTGTCTCTAAGCACGACTGGACCCCAGATCTTCTGGGTCTGGGCCACAGGCTGCTCCCGTTATAGGAAAGTACCAAGGGAGCTGGATTTTCAAATCACTTTTTTTTACTTGGTTTCAAGGAAGCCAGATCACTTTTTAAAATTTAATTTTAACTGCATAGGGATGTATTTTATTTGTCAAAAAATGTACACATCACAAATAAGGCTCCCCTGCCCCAGAGCCCCTCCCCTAAGGTGGGCATGCTGGCCTTGGGATTAATTAGCCAGCCCATAGCGCTCCACATGTGGGTGCACCTGTGCGCAGGTGCAGCAATGGGCCAGGCGTGCCCCATGTACCCCATGCCACCCTGCCCACCTTGCCTGCAGTGACTTCTTGCCCCCTGGAAGTGCCTTTGGTGACCTGCCTGTGTCAGTGGGTAAGCAGTCGGCCCTCGGTATTCACGGTTCCTGTGTTTGCAAATTCACCTGCTCAGGAAAATTTACTTGTGACCCCCACAGAGCGGTGAAAAGTGTGAGTTGCCTGACACACACATTCCCAGCAGAGGTGGGAGCAGCTCGACACGCCACCTGCTTGTTTCTGCTCTCATCCCACAAGCAAAGGTCCTTTCTGCAGTCTGTTGAGTGTCACATATTTCCCATTTTGTGCTGCTTTGGGGGCAATTTCGCTGTTTAAAATGGCCCCGAGCCTATTGCTGAAGGGCTGTCCAGTGATCCTAAGCCTAGGAAACAGTGGTGTCTTAAGAAGAAAATACATGTGTTAGATGATAAGCTTCATTCAACACGGGCTGCAGTGCTATTGACTGTGAGTTCAATGTTAATCAATCACAGTAAATGTTAAATAAAATGTCTTTAAACAGACTCACACATAGGCTGAGTGCAGGGGCTCATGCCTGTAATCCCTGCACTTTGGGAGGCCAAGCCAGGTGTACTGCCTGAGGTCAAGAGTTTGAGGCCAACCTGGCCAACATGGTGAAACCCCCGTCTATACTAAAAATACAAAAATTAGCTGGGCGTGGTTTTGGGTGCCTGTAGTCCCAGCTACTCGGGAGGCTGAGGTGGCAGAATCACTTGAACCCAGGAGGCCGAAGTTGCAGTGAGCAGAGATCACACCACTGCACTCCAGCCTGGGTGAAAAGAGTGCAACTCCATCTCAAAAAGAAAAACAAAAACAAAAAACAGACTCACACATAAAACGAGGTTATATATTGATCAGGTAACAAAAATGTTGAGACAGAGGCTCACAGGAACCTAACCCTGTGCCCCCTGGGGTAATGGTTGCGTATTCATGAATTTGGTGCTCGAGGTGACTTCGTGGAATGTAACTGCCATGAATGATGAGACTCCTCTGGAGTCTGCCTCAGCTGCCTTTCCTGAGCTGGCTGGGGAGGAAGCATGGAGGGCAGGGCAGGCCAGGACGTCTCGGCATCTTGGGCTGGTGACAGGTCATCCCGGCGGGAGACACACGGATCTCACTGACGTACAAATACATGATCCACGAGGACTCGCTCAACGTCGACGACAACAACGTCCTGGAAGATGACTCTGTGGTCTACGAGTGGGCCCTGAAGAAGTGGTCTCCGTGCTCCAAACCCTGTGGTGGAGGTGAGGGGGCTTTGGAGTTGGGGACCGGGGTGACATGAGGGTGACCACGAGAAGGTGGGAGTATCCTGGCGTGGGGCCCAGCATGAGCAAGGGCTGAGGAGGCATAGTAGGGACCTTTGCCTGGGTGGACAAGGGCTTAGCAGCACTGGAGGAGCCAGTGGGTGGGCAGGAAGGGTGGGTGCTGGGGCGTTGGGTCAAAGGTGGCCAAAGAGCATGTGTGGGGCACAGACCATGTCTTTGTGGGTCTGCTTCAGTGTGGGGGTGACAAGCTGGCCTGGCAGGAGGTTGATGTGTAGCAGCTCAGAAGGGTAATGCCTGGCATTGGTAGGATGGCACAGGCAAGACTCCAGCAGTACAGATGACACCCCAGGGGCCCCTCCCTCTGTTCACTGGGAAAAGCCTCCCAGATGTTCCTGGACCAGGACTGGGAACAAAGGGGTCTCACCCACCCTGGATACCAGACAGTCTGCAGTTGATGGACGTAGGACACAGAGGTGGCCAGGAGGTGCTGACCTGTCCTGCATACTCACTGCTCCTGGGGGCTGGGCGATACGAGGCAGGTGGCCAGGACAGACCTCCCTAAATGCCATTTCGGGCCCACACCTAGAGGACAAGGAGCTAACCAAGAGAAGGGGTAACTCCCTGGCCCAGGCAGGTGGAAGGGTCCTCTTCCAGGGACCCTGCGCACCCCCAGCCCCAAACCCATCCTGGATTTTATCAGCACACCCACCCCTGGTGATTCCTACAAATCTCCTGGGCCTGTCTACTATTCCCATCTTCGCGGCCATCCCCTGGTCTTCGCACCTTCCTCTGGACTGGCCCTTGTGTGTCTACTCTCACCCCAAAGCGTTTGAGGAGACACATCAAACGGCATCTCTTCCTGGTGTCATAGTCTTCAGCAGCTTCCCCTGCTCTTAGGATAAAAAACAAAATCCTCATGGCTTCCAGGGTCGGGGCAACTTGTTGGCCTTTCCCGGTATATTTCAACTCTGTCCCTCGCCCCCAGATCCTGGCCACACTGGCCTTGTGGGCTTTCCTAGACACGCTGTGCTCACCCTTAGGGCCTCTGCTCAGGCGTCTCCTCACCTGAGCCCTTCCACCAGCTTCCCACCATGTCAGCCTCCCCAGCCTCTGCTTCCTGGGGTATCTCCAGGCACCCAGAGGAGGTCAGGCTTTGTCTCCTTGCTTTCTTTGGTCTCACCCAGCAAGCCAGGGTTTCGCAGCCTGGCATCACTGAGAGTTTGTGCTCCGTCACTCTCCACCGTGGGGGCTGTCCTCTGCACTGCCAGGTGCCAAGCAGCATCCCTGGCCTCTGCACGCCGATGCCAATAGCACCCCCTCCCCCAGTGATGACAACAAAAGTGTCCTAGACATGGCCAGATGTCCCCTGCTGGAGAACATGGCCCCCTTTGAGAAGGGCTGCCCCAGGACTGTGGGAGGAAGCATGCGGGCTGCAGGCCCCATGCTTGCCCGGCTCCTGGCTTGCACCAGGCCCACTGGGCATGTTAGGTCAAGGTGGAACCGGTGTCCTAGCAGTAGAAAGGAAATGGGGCCTCCACTCTGACCCAGGAGCCCAGTGAGGGAGAAGCAGCCGAGGAGAGAAGGTGACCTCTCTCCTGTCCTCTCACTCCTCTGCCTGAGGCACACCAAGGCCTCCCCACAGCCAGCTGCAGGCTTGGAGTCCTGCCCACCCTTATTGTCATCACAAGGGTGAGCAGGAGAATGAGGCCAGCACTGCTGGCGAAGCCCACCCCTCCCTGCACCCTTGGGCGGGGCGTGCCACCCCACTGAGCCCCTTCAAGCTCTCTGTCTTCAGGGTCCCAGTTCACCAAGTATGGCTGCCGCCGGAGGCTGGACCACAAGATGGTGCACCGCGGCTTCTGCGCCGCCCTTTCAAAGCCCAAAGCCATCCGCAGAGCGTGCAACCCGCAGGAGTGCTCCCAGCCAGTGTGAGTGCCCCCAGCTCGGGCTCCCACTAGAGGGGGGAGGCCAGGGGCCACCAGGAGCTCCCGTGCATGGAGGTGTGGGGCCTGAGCCTGGCATCATTCAAGGCATTTGACGAGGTCTTTCTCACCACATTTCATGGAATCTAAAAAGCTGCAGGGCAGAAGGTATCCCAGCTTCAGAACTGCCAAACTGAACAGTTATGTGCATCTTAAAGATGACGACAAACAGTGATGCCCAGATGGGGAAACAGAGGCTCAGCGGGCCCGGGGCTTGCCTCCTGGCCCTGTGGTAGATGTTGCTTAAGCAGTGGCTTTGATGCTCAGGCCCTGGGGTGGGGGTGGGGGGCGGGCAGCTGCATTTCTGGGCCCAGGGACCTCAGTGGGGAAGACAGTTGGTAAATGGGCAGGCCCCGTGCTTGTCCACATAGGACCGGGTGCTGAGGGAATCCACACTGCTCTTGAGCTCTGTGCAGAAGAGTTGTGACATTAGCAGAAGGTGAGATCAGGTAGCTGGACTCTAAGGAGGCTGGGAAACTGCTTCAGGCTGGGGCCCTCCACAGCCACCCACTCTGCCAGGGTCTCCCAGTGGTGACATGCATGGGACTCATCATCAATAGGACCTGGAGCAGCCAAGCCTCAGTCCCCCCACTGTGCAAGCCTGGATGGCCAGCACTTTAGTGAGAATAAGCGAAAATGAACTGAGGAGGGGAGCAGGCTGCCCTCTGTTCTCGCTGTCCACCTGGGCTGCAGGGAGCGGTGCTGGAGCTCAGCGAGGCAGGTTCTCCAGGAGCCACAGAGGCCTGACCATGCACCGCTCTGCCCTGGCAGGTGGGTCACAGGTGAATGGGAGCCGTGCAGCCAGAGCTGTGGGCGGACAGGCATGCAGGTGCGCTCTGTGCGCTGTGTTCAGCCCCTACACGACAACATCACCCGCTCCGTGCACACCAAGCACTGCAATGACGCCCGGCCTGAGAGCCGCCGGGCCTGCAACCGCGAGCTCTGCCCTGGCCGGTGGCGAGCTGGGCCCTGGTCCCAGGTAAGCAATCTCGTGACCCCATGTCCTCAGCTCCCAAACTGAGTTTGGGTGGGACTGAGGTGGCCAGAGCATTCCCCTTTGGCATGTGGGCCTGGATGTAGCTCCTGTCCTGAGCCACGTCTCGTGGGTTTCAGGGCACCAGTAGGTGCCACATGGTCAGTGCTAGGCTAAGAAACCAATGGAGTGTGTGTCTGCATAGGCAGAGGCTTCTGTGTGACATGGGGTCTGGAATCCCAGGAAACTGAGGGTATCCTGGGCTCCAAGGCCCAGTGGGATGTTCAGGGCTCCAGGATCAGAGGGGAGGTCTGGGATCTCCTGCAGAGGTGGGAGGGGTGTCTAGGAGGCCAGCCAAACTTCTAGGAGGGGGATAAGCAGGGAGTGCTTAGGCTTGTGCTGGGAGGAATAATGAGGATGGACTGAAGGGCAGGTTCTAGGTGGTCCTGGGGCAGGGCCTGAGAGCCAGCCGAGGCCAGGCCAGGGCTGCCATGAGCTCTGACAGCCCACTCACTGACCTGGTGTGTCAGGGGTTCCCCAAGACCATCCTCAGGCTCAGTAATCTACCAGGAGGACTCACAGACTCAGAAGTGGGACTCAGTTGCAGGGTCTTAACAGTGAAAGAACACAGAGTAGAATCAGGAAAAAGGGAAAAGTCACAGGCGAGGAGGTCAGGAGGAATCTAGGCACCAGCTCCCGTTGTCCCTTCCAGTGGGGTCACAGAGATGCACTGAATTCTCCCTGTACCCATGTGTGGCAATGCACATGAAATGCTGCCAACCAGGGAAGCCTACCAGAGCCTGGCCGTCCGGGGTTTTCACTGGGGTCAGCCACATACATAGATGTGACCTCAGGCTTTAGAGGAAAAGCAGTGTTCCCCATCCATCATTGTTGGTATGAACTACCCGAACCAACTGATACAGCGTGACTCAAGGCCTCACTCAAGGCCTCAAGCATGCAAGGGCACCCTTAATAGGTGGAACCTTCCATGAGCTTGGTTCCCAGGAGCTGCACAAGGGCCAAGCTTCACAAGGCACAAGCCTTGAAAACATGTTGGCTGGACCCAGTGGTTCATGCCTGTAATCCCAGCACTTTGGGAGGCTAAGGTGGGCAGATAGCTTGAGCCCAGGAGTTAGAGACCAGCCTGGGCAACAGGGCGAGATCCTGTCTTTAAAAAAAAAAATTAGCCAGGTATGGTGGTGTGTGCCTGTACTCCCTGATCCTCAGGAGGCTAAGGTGGGAGGATTGCTTGAGCCTGGGAGGTGGAGGTTGCAGTGAGCTGATATCATGCCACTGTACTCCAGCCTGGGCCACAGAGTGAGATCCTGTCTCAAAAACAACAAAAGAAAAAAGAAAACAGACCTTTCTTGGGAATGTGCAGGGTTTGAACAATCCAGGTCTGCTGAGTCAGCCGTTTCCTGAGCATATGGTGAGGACTGGAGAGTTTTCCTTGGACAGGGCTGGGCGTGACTGCTCCTTCTGGCACCTCCTTGGTCAGTGTGGTGGAGCAGGGGGGGTACTGAGGGCTGGAAGAGCTAGTGAGGGCACTAGTGGTACAGCCTTGTGTCCAGGATTGTGGGGAGCCTACTGGAGCCTCCTAGGCTGGGTCAGAGCTTTCCCAGGGACCCCACCTCAAAGCCTGCCCAGTGCACAGCAGGTTTCCTGGGCCTTGGACCTCTTGCAGCCAGAGAAGGGAGGCTGTCATTAAGAGCCCAGCAACGCCAAGACTATGCCGGTCTGTATATGGGAACTGTCTCACAACAGCTCAGAGAGACAGGCATGTGGGTCCCTTCTTTAGAGCCCCAGGAGATTGAGGCAGCCTCCAAGGGCGGAGCAAGGCAGCCTCTAACCCCACTCTTCCCACTACCCCACACCTCCCGAGCGCATGGGTCACATGCCTGGGGACTGTGGGCTCCTCCAGCTCTGCCAGTATGGGCCCTGCTGAGAGGTGAACCCTGCCTGGCGACTTTCCCCCTGCAGTGCTCAGTAACCTGTGGCAATGGCACCCAGGAGCGGCCAGTGCTCTGCCGCACCGCGGACGACAGCTTCGGCATCTGCCAGGAGGAGCGGCCTGAGACGGCGAGGATCTGCAGGCTGGGCCCCTGTCCCCGTAAGCCCTCTGCAGCCCCTGCCCCTGCCCCTGCTCCCAAAATGCAGCAGCCCAGGGCGACAGGAGTCGGAGACTTGGTTCAGGCAAATCTGGCCCTTCCCTGAGAGTAGCAGCACTCAACATCTGTGAGCGTGGAGAAGCAGAGCACTGCAGGCCAGGGCCAGGACCTTTGCCTGGCAGGACATGGAGGGAGCTGTGTGCAGCTGACTCGCCCCTCCCTGCTTTCAGGGCACTTCAGACTCACAGTGACAAGAGGACTCTGCCAGCTAGGGGGTGCCTGGTGCCTAAGGTGTAGGAGGTGCCTGCATGAATAGGAAGGTGCCTGTGTGGGTAGGGGATACCCGTGCGAGTAGAGGGTGTGCTCTGTGCCCTTCAAGGAGAACCTGCTGCGCACAGTTGCCTGGCCAAATGCTGTGCAGGTGTCACCTCCAAGGTCTCCACACAGCCTCCTAGGCTGGGTCAAAGCTTTCCCAGTGCCCCACCTCAAGACTAGAGTTTGCCTGCCACAGTTTCCTTCTACAGAGTAGGGAGCTCAGGGGGCTCTAGGCACCTGCCCCTATATGGGGAGGGTGGATCCAGGATCTCTCATTCCCAACACACTGCTCTGTCCAGGTGTTCTGGGAGCTGAGAGATCCAGACAGTGGGTGGAACCCCGGGAGCAGGGAAGGGCACAGGGGCAGAGGAGCCTGCACAGAAAAGGAGGCGACAGGGCCCGCATGCCAGGGCAGTGAGAGACGGGATAGATGAGACCCGGGATGCTGTCGGAGGGGCAGGAGGTGGGCATCGACTTGGCAGCAGAGGACAGTTTGTCTAGGGGGAGGGCCTTCAATGATGCTTCCCCAGGACCCCAGAAGACCCAGAGCCTCTCTGTCTGGGGTAGGGGCCCCAGCCCGGTGCCCTGCAACCCCAGCCCCTCTCTCCTCCCTCTAGGAAACACCTCCGATCCCTCCAAGAAGAGCTACGTGGTTCAGTGGCTGTCCCGCCCCGACCCTGACTCGCCCATCCAGAAGATCTCGTCAAGTAACCGACCCGTTTATAACTCTGTCTCTGCGCTCCAGTGCATGCCCTGCGCCCTGTGGAGCTTGCCTTGGGCCCCCCTCCTCTCTGTCTATGGAAAGCTCCCCTGACTCTCCGGGCGCGCTCTGGGGTGACCGTTTTCTTCCGGGTCTGTGAGCTCGGTGTCTGCTCCGGGCCGCGCGGCCTGCTGTCGGGGCCAGCCTCGCCGAGGCGTGGCGAGGGCTCGGGCCTCTGCTGGGGCCGGAACCTGGTCGGTGATGGCTTGTAAAGGGGCAAAGATCTGTCGTGGTTGCAGGAGGGGCCAGTGGCCAAAGGGCAACCCTCTGGGCCGAACCCGCCCCCAGCCCCGCCCACCCTTGAGGCGTTGTCTTGGGGGTCTCGGGGGCGCGGTCTTGCGTCGCCGTGCGGGGACCCCACCTCGAGTTTCCAGCGCTGCCAGGGGCTTCCCGGCTGCCACCGCTGTCGCTGCTGCTGCTGACCCTTTGCTGAGCGTGTCCTTCTGACTCGTGAAACTATGGCCTGCTTCCACCCGGCCTTCCGCAACTCACAGCCCCGCCCGGCCCTGTCCTGCGGGGGTCGGTCACGGAGGCGGCAGAGGGACGCGTCCTTCCGGGGCGGGGCGTGAGGACACTCCCCACCTCCATTGTCCGCCCTTTAGCCCCAATGGCCTTTTCTCATCTCGTGCACAGTACCCCCTCCGTAGGGCTGAGAGAGAGTGACTGGTGCGGGCGTGCCTCGCCTACCAGTGTGAACAACTACAGAATTACCTCAATTTTTATTGCTTTTTTGCTTAGAAAAACTATGTAGAAAATGCCTTAAAGTTGAAAGGTAACAGGATTGGCTGCTAACTCCAGCTTCAGGGGGGAACGTGGTACAGGTAGGAGGCAGGGAAGCTATAGGGGAGCTGGTCCGTTCATCCACCTTTTGCCAAGGTTAAGGTTTCCAAGTGCAGATGGCTTTGCGCCTTGGGCTGAGCGGTGCGTGCGGTCCGTCTCTGCGGACTGGAGTCTGCCCTGATGCCCACCTGGGCAGTCGGCGCTGACTGTTGCATGGAGCCCCAGAGCGTGCTCCACAGCGCGGCCTTACACCCAGGGGGCGACCTCCTGGGCCCTGAGCCGCGAGCCATGTAGCACTCCGCCCTGCCCCTCCACACCAGACACCGCCTCTGTTCACACTGCATCCCTGCCGGGCGGCTGGCCCCTACCCCTGCGGCTCTGATCACTGTTCTGTAAATAACCAGTGTGCAACTGCGTACTAATCTCACGACTGTTAACTTCCAACTTTGCCGAGGCCATGCGAGCACGCGCGCGACTGGGAAAGGTGCAGTACTGTCCTGGGCATATGCACTTTGGTTTATCAGGGATATTTTATTCGTGTTTTGTATGTATTTAATGACGTATTCTATAGGTTCCATTGTCGTTGCTTTTCTGTTTTTTTTTTTTTTTATGAGACGTTAGCGTGTGCCAAAGTGACTGTGAAAATGACCTTTTCTTCTTACTAATGATGGAAAGACCTCCTGTCATGCATCCCACAAATAAACTCAATAAAAGTTCCATAAAACTGGGTGCGTGGGTTTGGCAAGCTGATGGCTCCTTCTCTTCTTCATGGCCCAGAGTAGCATTAATGAGCACGGTTTCTGATTCCAATAACTTTACTGCCCCACTCCCCACTGCCCAACATAGATATTTAGGGCCCATCTCCCCGGAAAGTTTTATCTCCTCTCCCCAGGCATTTTCCAAAATCTGATAGTAAACAGTTGAGACACTCCACTGTGATTCTGGGTTTTGAATTGTGTCAAATGAGCACCCTGCAAGAATATCTAGGTTCTATATGGAGGTCTCCTTGTCAGGAAAAGGGCCCCAGACGGTTTCTCCTCATCTTGGATTCAGAGCCTGTGGATTGGGAATGTGGGGCCAGTAGTCCAGACATTGCTGGTCCAGGTCACCTGCCGTGAGCCACCAGCAGATCACTGCCATGGCTCCAGGCATGGCTCTCAGCCTTGGGCTACTTGTTCAGGAAGGTAGAGGTGCCCATGTGGCTCAGGTTGGGGGGTGGGCCAGCCCCAGAAAAGCCTGGGTCGGGAGACAGGCAGGGCAGTGGTGGCTTTATGGGCAGCCAACCTGCTCGTGTCTTCCATGGTCTTCCCAGGCAGCCACAGGACCTGCGTTCTCTCACATTGCTGACAATGACCAGAAAGAGGGTTTGGGTTCTACAGGGACCTTCTGATCTGGGGCCTGGGCTGTGTCCTGCCCATGGGAATCTCACTCCTCCCTTTTTGTACCACTGAGGAGTCCTACCAGGGAGGAGGAAGAAAGCATGGGAGGCCATGAGAAAAAAAAGCGGGGAGCAGCCCAGCATCATGGGGACAGGCCTCAAGCACAGGACCAGGCCCAGGGGCTATCCTGGGGAGGGAGCAACCATGGTAGCAATGGCTGAGTTCAGCCTGCCCAGAGCTCAGATCTTTATCAAAAGGAATCACACCTTAAGGGAGATAAGGAGCATCAGGGAAAATTGGGTCTGAAGTACTTCCCTCCACTCTGTCTCCCTACCCAGAGATGGGTCAGGAGCAACACCCCCTAAGGGACTCCTAGGCCGGAACTGGAGACACTGCCTACAGCACAGTTGCTGAAGAGGGCACGTCTGGAGGATGGTGCCTCACTTTTTAAACCAGCTGCATGACCTTTTGAATGTTGGTATGAGTGCCTGAGCCCACCACTCCTTTATTGAGAAATGAGAATGATGTATTCTCCATCCAGCGTTTTCAAAACTGTGTAATACTGTAATACCAGCCTTGGAAAAGCTACGGGCAACAGGAGAGGGGGCAGTGTGTGGCCAGGGTGTCCTTCCCAGTACCACCAGGCCCAGGCTCCCTCCTTTATCAAAGCATATGGGATGGGGGGTGGGGAGGCTGTTATCAGCTCTTATGCAGACCCCCCTGTGTCTCCCTGAGGGTGGGGATCAGTAGTTTCACACCTTAAGCCTCCCAGGCTGCTGGAGATGATGGGGTGGGGCAGGGACAGGAGCCCTGTGTCTCCTCCGCCCATCTTCAAATAGCATTATCACCAGCGTCTGATTCTATCTGTTTCATATATTGGGGATCTGTGTAAGATTTTTATCTGAGAAAAGCCTTCTGTCAGTTTCAAAATCCTGACAGCTACATCTCAGGATCCTACAATTTGATTTCTAGCATCTCCCCTGGCACCAGGCCCTTCCCCTTTCCCCTCGGCATCATGAGCATGGGTTCTTGGCTCACTGTCAGAGAGACCCCTGCTTCTGATGGCCGATGGGTTTTAACTCCCTTTTCATGGTGGACACTGCAGCCAGTCATGTATTCTCCTTGTTTTGGTCACTTAGAAGCTCAGGGCCAAAGTTGGGTGCCCCTCTGACACATGGCCTCCCTATGTTCTTCTTGCCTAGAGCTTTGCTATTTTAAGATTCAAAATTTCCCTGTTTTGAACTTCCTCAGTTACTCACATTTATCTTTTTCATACCTTATCTTTTTTATGCCTTTATGCATTATTTGGTTCACTGTTCTAGGCTCTGGGGCTCTGCCCTTTGGAGCTTTCAGGATAATGAAAAAGTCTGGCACTAGTCAGTTATCTGACATCAGATGTGAGTTTGGCTGGGAAGGCACAGCTGCTGAGACCATGTGCTGCCGAGACCTTACCTGTTCAAGGAGGTCAGGTGATGCCTGCCTGAGGAAGATGTGCTCCAGCTGCACCTGAAGGAGGTTGGGTGGTAGCTGAAGGCAGGAGAGAGGCATTGCATGTGCAAAGGCCCTGTGGCCAGAAGGAGATCCATGCAGAGCAAGGAGTTTAAGGCCTGAAGGAGGCGGGAGAGGGAAGGGGACAGGTCATAGGCTTCAAGCGAGGGTGGGGTGTGTGCCATGGTCACATCTTCAGTGAGAAAACAGCACTCTGACTGGAGCAGGATAGCCAGATGACATGGGTAAAGAATGGACACAGACCCCTCCCATGGCACAGCCAAGAGGCAGCTCAGCCAGGGTGGAGGTAGGAGAGGGGGAGGAACAAGGGCATATCTGATAGTGTCTAGGAGGGGACACCCAGGTGTTTGGCTTGTGGGCCTGAAATACCATGCACTGAGACGGGGTGTTGCAGCAGAAGCCCTGAGCTCCGGCTGCATGGGTTGAGTCTCACGGGCTTTGGGGACCCACAGGCACTTGGTGGATGTGGCTTGTAGCAAGTCTGAAGCTTCAGAGGCTTGGGGCTGGTGGTCTGTCACCAGCTTCTAAGGGAAAATTACAGGCTGAAGCAGTGGCCATTAAGAAGCAGGAGGACATCAGAACCACTGGCCTTTGATGGGAGGAGGGGGGTCTTGTCTGTTATTGCGGGAAGCTTCAGTGGGTTGGATGGCTTCAGATGTAGATAATGCCATATGTCGGTGTATGGGGTAACTGTGTCAGATGTGGCCCCCCTCCAATGCCTGCCCCTTTTTCCCTCCCTCCCTTTCTTCCTCCCTTGTCTCCTTGTGTCCCTCCCTCACTTTCCTTTTTTCCTTCCTTTCCTTCCTTCAATTCCTCCTTCCTTTCACTTCTCCCTCCTTCCTTCCTTTCTTTCAATAGTAGATAAGTTCAACTAAGGAGAGTGAGGGAAAAGGAGGGCACATCAAGGGTTGGTGTGGGAAAAGTCTGAAGTCATCACTGTGGAGAGTAGAGAGTGGCTGAGCAGAGACCATAACAGGCAGTGTTGGGCTCACGGAGGTCGGTGATTAGGAATTTATTGAATCAGATGTCTCCTGTAACACGACTTAATCTTTCATCTTGAGTGAATTTTTTTAAATCTTCTCAATTTGGCCGAGTGTGGTGGCTCATGCCTGTAATCCCAGCACTTTGGGTGGACGAGGCGGCTAGATCACAAGGTCAAGAGATTGAGAGTCTCCTGGCCAACATGGTGAGATCCTGTCTCTACTAAAAATACAAAAATTAGCCGGGTATGGTGGCATGTGCCTTTAGTCCCAGCTACTCAGGAGGCTGAGGCAGGAGAATCGCTTGAATCCCGGGGCAGGCAGAGGTTGCAGTGAGCCAAGATGGTGCCTCTGCACTCCAGCCTGGCAACAGAGCAAGACTCGGTCTCAAAAAAAAAAAAAAAAATCATCTCAATTTTTGTGTTGTGGAATGAGCGGGTGGGGAGAGGGAAGGGCTGAAAACTTGGGGAGAAGACAGAGAGTAAAGAGAGTGAGAGCAGGAAGAGTTGATGGGCTGAATGAACATAGCTGCAGACAGAGGTGGAGATGGGCCAGAGAGAAGATGGCTCGGTGGAAAGTGAGAGATAATGGTGGCTTCTGTGGAGACTCGGGACTCTTCATGAAAGCTGGACCACAGTTGACCGGCTTCTTGGGTGGAAATGAAAGAGAAACATGTGCAGGCAGCATGTTTTTTCAGGAAATGGCTGGATGCTCAAGGTGGCAGTGCCATAGGGGGATGGAGCAGAGGCTGGACATGAAGTTGTCAGGAAGGAGGCAAGTGTAGGAAAGCCCATGCAAGTTTGGGTGATTTTTGACTTTCCTTTAGGCACTGTTCAGTTAAAAGATCATCTGGGGCATTTGGGTAAGAATGGGAGCAACATCTGGGAGTTGTGGAGAGCAGTGGGGCCACAGCAGCGCTGGGATTTGCTATATTGAGTCTTAGGAATTGGCTCTTTTAGGTTAAATTTTGTTATAGTTACCACTTATAGATTATTGTAGAGTCAAGCCTTGACACAGAATTTCACTGGGGTTACCACTGGGATGTCAAATGTGAAGATGTGATGAAGTCCTATTCCTTCAGATGAGCTTAGAATTGCTCTGTAAGAATGAACAGGCCTCATTTCTTTCTCAAACTTTTAAGAGATACTGAAACATCCAGGTTCAGCTGGGGCCTGCTTGGAGAAAGGAAGCCTTGCTCACAGCTTGTGTGTCAGCACTTCGGGGCAGGGGTCCCTAGACGCTGCCTGCTCTGGGGATGTTCTGACACTGAACCCACACAGACTTTCTGCCTGGGCTCACTTGCCTCTGTGCTGTCTCTGGGCTCTTCCATATGCCTCCTCCAGCAAGCTGCACCCTGTGGGGGAACAAAATCCCCCTTATCTTGTCATTTGGTTATTTGTCCCACTTTTCTCTTTCAGAGGGCCACTGCCAAGGCGACAAGTCAATATTCTGTAGGATGGAAGTCTTGTCTCGCTATTGCTCCATCCCAGGCTACAACAAGCTGTGCTGCAAGTCCTGTAACCTGCACAACAACCTCAGCAACGTGGAGGACAGGATAGAGCCACCACTCGGGAAGCATAACGACATCGACGTGTTCATGCCCACCCTCCCAGTGCCCACTCTCATCATGGAGGTGCAGCCATCGCCAGGCACCCCCCTGGAGGTCCCTCTCAATGCCTCCAACACGAATGCCACAGAGGATCACCCAGAAACCAATGCTTTAGATGAACCCTACAAAATCCATGGCCTGGAAGATGAAGTCCAGACACCCAATTTAATTCCTCGACGACCGAGCCCATATGAAAAGACCAGAAACCAAAGAATCCAAGAGCTCATTGACGAGATGCGGAAGAAAGAGATGCTCGGAAAGTTCTAATAAAATGGACAGATAGCATCACTAGCACTTTTTTCTTGCTTATAGAGATATTCCATGGGATAGCAAATCCTGTGTCATGGAGATGAAGTCAAAATTCCTGATTCCAAAAGGTTTTGAGAAAACAAAGAGGGGGAATGACGTAAGAAAGATAGGCATGAGCATGTGGTAACTAGGTTAGCACATGCACTTCCCAGCCGAGGAGCAACCAAATCCTGCAGTGGTGTTGGGCGTGGAGTGGAGGGGAATATAAAAGCTGTATAGCCTCCATCGGTGAGGGCAGGGCAGGAGGGATCACTTAGAGAAAAAAAAATTGGCCCCAAGTTGCTAAGCAGTGATTGGGGATCTTCCTTTCTTTGGTGGTGATGCACGGCATTTCCTACCAATCCCCAGACACAGCCTGTGGGACTGTTAGGAGAAATGGTGATCTACTGCATAACTGACCAGTTGCCAAGAGTACAGTGAAGTGGAGGTGATAAACTCAAATCATCTTCCAGGGCCAGGCAGGTGACCAGGGTGAGTGTAGTGGTCTGCTGGGCACTGTGACCACCCTGACAGTCACACCCACCTAGAGCTGATTGTTGCGTTTGGCCATTGCTGCCACTGTGAAATCTGTATCTCTCTTCATGTCTGCTCCACTATCCCTGGCCTTGCCGGACAGTGTCCTTTTTTGGAAGAAGTCTAGATTTTCACATGAAAAAACTCAATCTTTAAAGGTCAACTCAGAATATTTTAAGGAGGCCTCCAGTCTTCTTGGCCTGATGCAGTCTTGCTAATTAAGAGCTAAAGGGCATCTGACCTATTTGGTGCTCATGTTGTACAGCACCTGAATGTCTCAACCAAGTCTGAGCTGTGCAGCTGTCCTCTTCACCTGGGAAAGTAATGAGAATTCTAAAACAGGACATAAGGATAGGTCTAAACAGGGTCCATGCCAAGAAAACAGTGGGGTGCCCTCCCAGGCCTCTCCCCTGTCCACTAACCCTGGCCTTGCTGGCTGCCTTCCAGGCCCTGGTGGAACAGCTCCTGCATTCTTCCCTGGCCACCTTGGCCCCAGGGCTCCCCAGAGAGCCTCTTCCCTCCCCAAGTACCTGAGAAGGATAGGGGAGGCACGTGCTCTACTGGGAAGGTTCAGTGAGCGGTTCAAGAGCCTGGAATCTCCCTAAGGCCAGGCCTAAGGATTCTGGGATCCTGGGCTTTGTGGGCTTTGCTTGCTTGCTGGGAATGGGTTTTCCCTGTCCAGCCCTGCCACACTCTTGCCTCTGTCCCTTAGAAGCCCCAGAACCCAGGAGTGACCTGCTAAATATGGCCCCTGACAGGGGTATAGGGTGGGAAATGGGGAGAGCCTACATTATCTTTTGCTCCTTGAAAACTTTAATAGCTCCTATTTTCCAGAGAATGGTGCTTTGTGAGCAAGATGCAAGTAAAAGAGAAATAGGAGGAAGGGAGTGGGGGTGGATGGGAGAAGGATGGCTCATTTTTATCTCTCACTGCATTGATATTTTGTGAACATGAAACTTAAACTTTCCAGAATTATAAGACCCAGGGGCACGTTAGCTCCTTAGCTGGGCTTAGTGTGACACATAATTCTTAAGCTTTTCCTGTTTAAGAAACTTCTAGAGGCTGTGTACTCTTGCCAATCCTCACTCTTTGAGAACTTGTTGTCGTTGATTTCCCCATTATATGGATGAGGCTCAGGATCATAGCATAGTGGCTACCTTCTACTGATTTTTGAGGTGCTAAGTATCTGAGGCTGCACATGTGTGGGTGGGTCTGTGTGTATGGTCCAAGGACAAAATGACAATGTAGGAACCAGCAAGAACGGAATCAGGGCTGACGCTTCAATCTCCACCTGGGCAATGGCTAGCCTCCCTCCCTCCGCCTCCACCTCCACATCCCACACATGTTGCGCGCTGTCCCCATGTCTCCTAAAGAACCAAACTGGAGAAAACCTTCCTGACTATCTCTCATAGTACCCGTTCCTTATGATGTGGTTTAGAGCACGTGTGCAATCCTGCCTCTGTAATTAGGAAATGGAGCCTGAGGCTTTCCATTGCTGGTTGAACCCAGGGCAACTGGTGTTATTCAACTGGGTGGTTCTTACTTGGGTCTGTCCTAGGATGTGGAGTAAGTTCAGGACTAACTCTAGGCAGAGAGTATGACTCGGTTTACCCAGCCTAGGGACCTCTGGATGGGAATGCTCCATTCCCAGATCCCAGCAGAGCAGGGCTTCCTGGCTTGAGGCTGAAAGCCCTTGGGAAGAGGCCCAGGTGGGACATTCCCTGGGCACCGTTCTTCTGCTGACAGGAGCAAGGTACCCTCTGGGAACTGACGGCTAGCATGGCTGTGACCTATGTGCCATCCTCAATCCTTGAGCCATATGTCAAAAGAGTTCTCTAGAGCCACATGGTCCTCAGAAGTCTCTCTGTTTAAGGAATGCAATGTTCACCAGGCTCTAAGAAACGACGCAAATCTCCACTGAGCTGGGGACCACTTGGAGAACTGGCTTAGTAACAGTCCTGATCTTTGCAAGCCAGCTTCTGCATCTGGGGAGCTCCTGGCATGGATGAAACTCAGGCCTTCCCCTGTGCTAGAAAATCTGCTACAGTGTCCCTGCGTCACTTCTCATTAGTGGACAGACTCGTGTTAGATTTGTGGGACCCAGCTCTCTGATTTACTCCTTTTGGAAAACCCATGGAATTTCATGTATAAGCCTCTCGTGTATTTTAAGGTTTTTCTGTTTGAGTATATAAATGGTGCTCAATAGCAACATCTTAGCAGATGAAGCGTTATGATTCTAATCCCTCCTGTATGACAGGTAGCCGCCATACTGAATCAAGGTGCTGAACTCAAATCACAAAATTCTGGCTTACTGATACAGCAATCAATACATTTTTGTTCTGTAATGTAAAATCTGACTCTTACTTTTATAACTTATTAAAGTTAAAATGTCCGTGTTTTTGCAAATCATGCCAGCGTTTGTTGATGTCTTGTTTACACTAGTGCCCGTGCCTGGCTGGAACGTGAGTGGAATGGAAGGATGTGCTGCCTTCACCAGGCTGAGAGTTCGGGGTGCTGGGGAGCACTGAGCCACGGCTGCTCAAGGAAGGACGCTGCAAAGGGCCAAAGGCACCCCGAAGAAAGGTTCCCTTTCCGAGCTCCCCAAGGGTCGGCTCTCCAAGTCACATGACTGAGCCAGGAGCTCCTACCAAATCTTTAGTTCAGGGAAGAGGTGAAAAGTCTCTGGACATCTCCTCCCAGATGACAATCCCTTCTCTCCTATGATTAGGGTTTCCAGAAAAAATACCAGATGCAGAGTTACATTTGAATTTCAGAGAAACAACACACACATTTTTTAGTATGAAATGAGATATATTTATATGAAGAAATTATTTGCTATTTCTCTGAAATTCAATTTTAACTGAGAATCCTGTGTTATTATTTGTTAAATTTGATCACACAGCCTATACTTTGTGTACCACTTCTAAAGAAAACTCCCTTATCTCTGACCCTTGTTGCTATCAGCAGGTATAGGGAAAAGCAGGGGTAGAGGGAAGAGATTTCTTCTGTCCGAATTTTTGTAAGTATTCCCATGCACTCTAAAAGAACATGGAATTGGTGGTTGTTGGGGATAGTATCTATACATGCCCATGATGTCAAATTTGTTAATTTGTTATTGAAATATTTTGCATCTTGATTTTGTTTTCTCCTTGTTCAATTGGTTTGATAGAAAGTTGGGTTTTGGGGAATTTTGTTTGTTTGTTTTTGCTGTTGTTTGTTTGTTTTTCTGAAACAGAGTTTTGCTCTTTTTGCCCAGGCTGGAGTGCAATGGCACAATCTCGGCTCACTACAACCTCCACCTCCCAGGTTCAAGTGATTCTCCTGCCTCAGCCTCCTCAGTCGCTGGGACTACAGGCACCTGCCATGATGCCCAGATAATTTTTGTATTTTTAGTAGAGACGGGGTTTCGCCATGTTAGCCAGGGGGTCTTGAACTCCTGACCTCAAGTGATCTGCCCCCCTCGACCTCCCAAAGTGCTGGGATTACAGGCATGAGCCACTGCACTCAGCCCATATTTACTCTTCTTTTAAAGAACAAGCTTTTTCACTATTTTGAAGCCATATTTAGAACATGCACATTCCTGCTAGGCATGGTGGCGGATTACAAGGTCAAGAGATCGAGACCATCCTGGCTAACATGGTGAAACCCCGTCTCTACTAAAAACACAAAAATTAGCTGGGAGTGGTGGTGTGTGCCTGTAGTCCCAGCTACTTGGGAGGCTGAGGCAGAATTGCTTGAGCCCGGGAGGCAGAGGTTGCAGTGAGCTGAGCTCCTGCTACTACGCTCCAGCCTGGTGTCTGACAACAAAACAAGACTCTGTCTCAAAAAAAAAAAAAAAAAAGAACATGCACATTTCTAATTGTTATTTTCTTAGTGACATCATCCTTTTATGAATTGGCTGATTTTATTCCCAGAAATAACTTGTCTTGAAAATTTCCTCCATGCTAGTCCAGATAGCTAAATCAGTTTTCTTTTAGTTAAAGGTTGCATGCTATAACTTCTCCTTTACTTTCCAGTTTTCTGTATCCTATGTGCTGTATTTGAGCTTTGTAGACAAAGCATTTTTAATTATAGCCCACCATTTTAACCCTTTAATTGGACCATTTAGTTTATTACATCTAATGCCGTCACTGCGGCCAGCACCCTCTGGCTGCCTTCTTTGCTCTCTGTTCCTCCTGACCGTTCAGTGTTCTTTCTCCACTTCTTTCGCACCTTCCTTTTGGATTGGGTGCTTTTTTCCCCATTCCATTTTAACCTTCTGTTAGTTGTTTTTTGTTGTTTTTTGGGGTTTTTTTTTTGCATTTTAGGTTTTGGGGTACATGTGAAGAACATGCAAGATTGTTGCATAGGTACACACGTGGCAGTGTGATTTGCTGCCTTCCTCCCCATCACCTACATCTGGCATTTCTCCCCACGCTATCTCTCCCCAACTCCCCACCCCACGCTGTCCCTGTTAGTTTTGAGCCACGTAATGTTTTTCTCTTATTTTAACGAGTATTCAAAAATCTTCAACCTGTATTCTTATCAAAATCTCTTATAAATCTACTCTCTTTACAACAATGCAAATTTCTAGAACAGTGTACTCAAGCTGTGCTCTCAAACTAAAAATTTTTCATTTGTTGAAAAGGCTGTCTTTTCCCTATAAAATTTCCTTGATATGTTGGTAAAAATCAAGTGATCACAAATGAAGAATTTTTTTGTATCAACTCTGTTCCATTGATCTACATCTTTCCTTGCATTAGTATCACAGCTATCTTGCTTACTATAACTTTTAGTAAGCTTTGAAATCAGGGAGTATGCAGTCCTTTAACTTTGTTATTTTTCAAAATTGTTTTGCCTCTTCAGGGTGTTTTGCACTTCTGTATAAGTATTTAAGTCAGCTTGTCAATTCTGCAAGAAGGCCTACTGGAATGTGAGAAAAGTCACATTGAAGGTATAGAGAACTGGCACCTAACAATATTGTGTCTTCCAGTCTGTGACCATGAAATGTCTTTCTACTTGTTTGGATTTTCTTTAATATCTCTCAGGCAGTGTTTTGTAGTTTTCAACATACAGACCTTACACATTTTTGTTAAGTTTATTCCTAAGCATTTTATTCTCTTTGGTGGACTAGTTTTATTAATTTCATTTTCATATTGCTCATTCCTCGTAAAGTACAGTTGCTTTTTGTATCTTAATCCCAGGTCCTCAAATGTATTCAGCATGTTTATTAGTTCTAGTGGCTTTTTTTTTTTTTTTTTTTTTTTTTTTTTTTTTTTTTTTTTTTTGGTACAGATTGCTTAGTATTTTCTTTTCTTTTTGAGACAGGGTCTCACTCTGTTGCCTAGGCTGAAATAAAGACAGTTGTATTTGTCCTTTTTCAATCTGGATTGCTGTCTTCTTTATTATTGGACTAGCTAGAGCATCCCTACAATGCTGAATAGAAATGGCAAGAGCCAACATACTTGCCTTACTCCTCATCTTATGGGAAAAGCACCCAGTATTCCACTGTTAAGTATGATGTTAGCTGTTAGCTTCTTATAGATGCACATTATTTTATTTATTTATTGTTTGAGATGGAGTCACTCTGTCACTCAGGCTGGAGTGCAGTGGTGTGATCTCAGCTCACTGCAACCTCTGGCTCCTGGGTTCAATTGATTCTCCTGCCTCAGCCTCCTGAGTAGCAGGGATTATAGGCATGCACCACCACACCCGGCTAATTTTTGTATTTTTAGTAGAGACGGGGTTTCACCATGTTGGTCAGGCTGGTCTCGAACTCCTGACCTTGTGATCTGCCTGCCTCGGCCTCCCAAAGTGCTGGAATTACAGGCATGAGCCACCATGCCGGGCCTATAGATGCACTTTATTAGATTGAGGAAAATGCCTTCTATTTCTAATTTGTTGAGAGTTTTTATTCTGAATGGGTATTGGATTTTATCAAATACCTTTTTTGTATCTACTTAGGTAATCACATAAATTTTGTCCTTTATCCTATTAATATTGTCTATTATATTCATTGATTTTCAAACGTTAAATCAACCTCACATTCCACAGATACATTCCACTTGGTCATAGTATATAATTCTTTTTCTCTGTTCCTAAAGTTGTTTTGCTATGATTTTGTTAAGGGCATTTGCACCTATATTCTGTAGTTTTCACATGATGTCTTTGGCTTTGGTTTCATGGTAATACTGGCCTCATAGAATAAATTGGGAAGTGGTCCTTCCTATTCTTTCTACTCAAAGAGTTGGTGAAGAACTGATATTAATTCTGTCTTAAATGTTTGATAGAATTCACCAGTGAAAACTTCTGGGCCAAGCTTTTCTTTGTGGCCAGATTTTATACTATGAATTCAATTTTTTTTTTGCTTATAATAAGTCTATTAAGATTCTATATTTCTACTTCTTGAATCACTTTTGGTAGTTTGTATCTTTCTAGAAACTTCCATTTCATCTGAGTTGCCTAATTTTTTGTCACACAATTATTCATGTATAACATGAATAATTCTTTCGACTGTTATAGGGTCAGTAATGACATCCTCTCTTTCACTCATTATTTATGCATTTGTGTTTTTTCACCTTTTTCTTATTTTCACCAAAGGTTTTTCAATCTTGTTGGTCTTTTCAAAGAAGCAACTTTTTGTTTCACTGATTTTCCTCTCCTGTTTTTCTATTTTCTACTGCACTGATTTTTTTTTTTTTTTCTGTTGCCAGGCTGGAGTGTAGTCGTGTGATCTCAGCTCACTGCAACCTCTGACTCCCTGGTTCAAGTGATGCTCCTGCCTCAGCCTCCCAAGTAGCTGGGATTACAGGCACACGCCACCACGCCCAGCTAATTTTTTGTATTTTTAGTAGAGAAAGGGTTTCACCATATTGGCCAGGCTGGTATCGATCTCCTGACCTCATGATCTGCCCACCTTGGCCTCCCGAAGTGCTGAGATTACAGGTGTAAGCCACTGCACCAGGCCTGCACTGATTTTCATTTGAATCCTTAATATTTTCTTCCTGCTTTGGGTTAGTTTGGTCTTCTACTCATGGATTATTTAAAAATTGTTTTGAATTTTCAAAATACTTGGGTATCTCCCAATTTTATTTATTTATTTATGTATTCATGTATTTATTTTTGAGACAGAGTATCACTCTATCACCAAGCTGGCGTGCAGTAGTGCAATCTTGGCTCACTGCAACCTTGGCCTCTCAGGTTCAAGCAATTCTCCTGCCTCAGCCTCCTGAGTAGCTGGGATTACAGGTGTGCACCACCACACCAAGCTAATTTTTTATATTTTTGGTAGAGACAGGTGTCACCATGTTGGCCAGGCTGTTCTCAAACTCTTGACCTCAAGTGATTCAGCCACGTCAGCCTCCCAAAATGCTGGTATTACAGGCATGAGCCACCATGCCCAGCCCCCAGTTTTATTCCTGTTTTTGATTTAATATCATTGTGGCCAGAAAAGCATACTTTGTGTTATTTCAAGCCTTTCAAATGTATTGAGACTTTGTAAACGGCCTGGTATATGGCTCATGTGTGTTGAAAATAATGCATGTTCTGCTGTTGTTTGCTAAAGTGTTCTGTGAGTGTCAGTTAGGTCAAGTTGGTTCATATGACTGTTTCAGTTTTCTAGTGGCTATGGCTTGCCTCTATGAATTCCAATCCCCTCCCTGATGTTGGCTGAGAATTTCCAACTCACCTTTCAGCTATTTGATGCTTTCAAGAGTTTTGTTTTTCTTGCTCAGCCTTTTGCCTTAGCGTTTTCAGCGGGATGCTTGGCCTAAATTATCAAATCAGAAATTTCTGGGACCTGTATTTCAACTTTTAGTATAAAATTGCCTATTTCCAACTATTGGAATTAGACTAAGTACCATTTCCAATAATGTGTGACAAACCCGTAATACAAAGTTTTAGTGGTGAAAGAGAACAAGCCTTTAAATTCCTGGCGAAGTTCCCAAATATGGCAGTTCCTACCTTAATTGTAAAGCAATTTAAACTAGAGTGCTTCTAATATAAATCATCATAATTCTATATAGATAGGGCTTTTGACTTTCAGGCAAAAAAAATTACTGGATAGACAAGGGTCACCAAATAAATATTATAAAGATATAAAAATTCAATTAACCTGGTTAATATATCGAAAATGGACATGTGAGTCCTTAACCTCAAGGAGAAATTGACAAAGCCTTCATCCTAGGGAAAAAGTTTAACATGTCTCTCAGTAATTGATAGCTCAGAAGAAAACAATATAGAGAGATAATTTGAATAATACAACAAAAAAGCTTGATCCAAGGAACACACATATATCTCTGAGCCTCCAACAATTGAACAAGTCACTTTTTTTCAAACACATATGAAAATTTATGACAACTGACAATATATCAGGCAGATAAAGAATAATAGTAAGTAAAAAAGATTTTTACTTAATGTAACTTAAGTACATGTAATTAAATTAGAAATCAATATCTAAAAATTTAGCTCAAAATATATATTTGAAATTTAAAAATCAGACCTCTAAATAAATCATAGGTTAAAAAAACATTGAAAATTAGAAAATCAGAAAATTCTGTTCACCAAGGTGGCAAAATAGAAGGCAACCTGCTCAAATCTCCAGACAACAAGAATTCTGCACCTATCCACAATCAAAAGTCTCTCTGCCTCAGGATTCAGATAGAAGTTTGTGAAATCTTGATGGAGCCCAAGATCTTGGAGGATTATTTTGAGAATGCAGACTGACACCCAGTTGGCTGATCCCCCAATCTTGTTCCTGGGTTTAAGAGACTTTGGCTACCACCTTGTGTGACTTTGAACCTGCAACCAAAACCATCTGTTAAAGGATCCAGAAGGAATTGTGTACACTAGGGCCTTGGTGGAAAGGCATCTGCCTGCTCGCATCGATCTTAGAAATAAACTTCAAAGTTGACTTGTGGCTTGGCTCTGGCATCCACCACTCCTACCTAGGTCCTAGTTCAGAGTTGCTCACACAAGAACCCAGAGGGAGACTCACCCATACCTCAAGTCTAGGAGTCTGAGCCTCTCTGATAGGCTTGCCAACCCTATCCCACAGTGGATCCTGAGGAGAACCAGTCTCAGCTCCAGCCCCTCCCACTGCAATCAGGGAACTATTCCATCTGTACTGAGATCTGCTGGGAGATGCTTACCTATCTGAGCAAACATAATGGGCTCTCCAGTCTCTGTCCCACAGAAGATTACAAGGGTACCCAGTCTCAACTCCAGCCCTTCTTGCTGCAGTCAGGAACCCATTCCACCTATGCAAAGACTTGCTAGGAGGCACACACCCATCTGGGCCTACAGTACAGTCTTCTCGACTCAGGTCCCTGGCTAGCATTCCCACACAGCCCTAGTATACCTGTTCCCTGCGTCTTCCCCAGGTCCACGTGGTACACAAAACTGCTTCAACCTGAAAGTCCTCATGAGACTCATAGCAAGCCTGGGCTTAGAGCATCTTCCAGTGCCAAGATGGCTGCAGTGGTCACAGGCTCAGGGAACTCAATAGTCAGTCTACTTAGAATCCCTGGAAGGCTCTCTGAAGAAAAACAGGCATAAAAGAGGCCAGACTGTGAAGACTAAAATAAATATTCAGTCCTTCAATGCACAGACATTGTTGCACATCTACAAGGTCAAAAACATTCAGGGAAATATGACCTAACCAAACAGAGAAAGCAACGTGCAAAAGGCAGACCCTAAAGTGATGAAGATGTATAATGCCTCACATAAAGAATTTCAAATAGTTGTTTTAAATTGCTCAAAAAACTTCAGGAAAACATAGAGGATTAATTCAGAAATGTACTAGAAAATTTAACAGAAAGATTAAAACACTAATTTTTTTTTAAATGTGAAATTGGCCAGGCATGGTGGCTCACGCCTGTAATCCCAGCACTCTGGGAGGCCAAGGCAGGCAGATTATCTGCGATCAGGAGTTCGATCAACCTGGGTAACATGGTGAACCCTGTCTCTACTAAATAATTAGCTGGATGTGGTGGCACATGCCTGTAGTCCCAGTTACTCAGGGGGCTAAGGCAGGAGAATCACTTCAACCTGTAAAGTGGAGGTTGCAGTGAACTAAGATCATGCCATTGGACCCCAGCCTGGGCAACAAAGCAAGATTCTGTCTCAAACAAACAAACAAAAACAAAACAAACAAACAAACAAAAAAAGCAAAATCCTGAAGTTGAAAAATACCATGAAAATTTCAATAGAGAATATCAACAGCAGAATTGGTCAAACATAGGAAAGAATCAGTGAGCTCAAATACAGACTATATGACAATACATAGTCAGAAGAGAGAACGAAAACATAATGAAAAGGCATAAAGAAAGGTTGGGGATCTACAAGAGAACATCAAAGCAGCAGATATTCAGATTATTAGGCTAAAGAGGGAACCAAGGAAGAAAAAGAGGTAGAAGAGTTATTTAAAGAAATAATAATAGAAAACTTTTCAAACATGAAGACCAAAGGTTAGCAATCAGATTCAATCCAAATAAGAATACTCCTGGCCAGGCACAGTGTCTCATGCCTATAATCCCAGCACCTTGGGAGGCTAAGGCAGGCAGATCACCTGAGGTTAGGAGTTTGAGATCAGCCTGGCCAACATGGTGAAACTCCATCTCTATTAAAAATACAAAAAACAGCTGGGCGTGGTGGCATGTGCCTGTAATCCCAGCTACTCAGGAGACTGAGACAGGAAAATCACTTGAACCCGAGAGGCAGACGTTTTAGTGAGCCGAGATCACACCACTGTACTCCAGCCTGGGCAACAATGATGAAGCTCCATCTCAAAAAAAAAAAAAAAAGAAAAAGAATATTCTAAGACATATAATCAGATTCTCAAAGGTTCAACATAGAGAGGAGATTCTAAAAGTAGCTAGAGAAAAGAAGAAAATAACATATAAGGGAGATCAAATATTCCTGGCAGAAGACTTCTCAGTAGAAACTTGACAGGCCAGGATGGAGTAGGAAGATATATTTCCACTATGAAGGGGAAAAAAAAAATCTGTCAAGCAAGAATACAATACCCAGAAAAGCAATCTTTCAGAAATGAAGGAGAGATACTTTCCCAGACAAACAAAAGCTGGGGCAATTGATTCTTACTAGACTGGACCTATAAAAAATGCTAAAGGGATTCTTCAAACCAAAAGAAAAGGACATTAACATGTAATCATGACATGTAAGCTACTTATATATTTACTAAGAAGACTAAAAGACAAAACTATTTACAATAATAATAACTGCAATTTGTTAAGAGATAGGCAATATAAAAATGCAAATTGTGTCATCAAAAATTCAAAATGGCGGGGAGAGAGTTCATGTGTACAGGGTTTTACTTTGCTTCTTTCCTTTTTGTGTGATTAGAGATAAGTTAGTACCTACTTAAAATAACTTGCAATCTACAGGATGTTTTCTGTAAGCCACACAGGAAAAACTGAAATTCTTTCCATTAAGATATGGAATAAGACAAGGATGCCCACTTTCACCACTTTTATTCAATATAGTACTAGAAATTATAGCCAGAGCAATTAGGCAAGAGAAAGAAATAAAAGGCATCCAAATTAGAAAGGAAGGAGTCAAATTACCCTTGTTTGCAGATGATGTGATTTTATATTTTAAAAAACATGAAGATTTCAACAAAAAAAAACCCTCTTAGAACTTATATAAGAACTCAGTAAAGTTGCAGTGTACAAAATCAACATACAAACATCAGTATGCTACAGCAACCAATCTGAAAAAGATATCAAGAAAGCAATCCCACTTACAATCGCTACAAAAAATAAAATACCTAGGAATAAATTTAACCAAACAAGTGACAGATCTCTACAAGAAAAACAATAAAACACTAATGAAAGGAATTGAAGAGGACACAAAAAAATGGAAAGATATTTCATGTTCATGGATTGGAAGAATTAACATTGTTAAAATGTCTTTACTACCCAAAGCAACCACAGATGTGATCCTTATCAAAATACCAAGTACATTCTCCACAGAAACAGAAAAAGCAATTCTAAAATTTATATGAAACCACAAAAGATCCTGAATAGATTTGCTAAGATAATCCTGAATCAGAAGAACAAAGCTGGAGGCATCATACTAGCTAATTTCAAATTATACTACAAAGCAGTAGTAAACAAAATAGCATGGTACTAACATAAAAACGAACACATAAACCAGTGGAACAGAATAAAGAACCAGAAATAAATCCACATGCCTACAGTCAAGTGCTTTTCAATAAAGAAGCCAAGAACACACATTGTGGAAAAGACCAGTCTCTTTAGTAAATGGTGCTGGGAAAAGTGGATAGCCACACATAGAAGAATAAAACTAGATCCTCATATTTTACCATGTACAAAACTCAAAATGGATTACACATTTAAACATAAGGCCTAAAACTGTGAAACAACTAAAAGAAAACACTGAGAAAACATTATAGGACACTGGTCTGGGCAAAATTTTTTGGGTAAGACTTCAAAATCATAGGCAACTGGCTGGGCATGGTGGCTCATGCCTGTAATCCCAGCACTTTGGGAGGCCAAGGCGGGCAGATCACTTGAGGTTAGGAGTTAGAGACCAGCCTGGCCAACATGGTACAACCCTGTCTCTACTAAAAATACAAAAATTAGCCAGGTGTTATGGTGGGTACCTATAATCCAAACTTCTCGGGCATTGAAGCAGGAGAGTGGCTTGAACCTGGGAGGCAGAGGTGGCAGTGAGCCAAGATTGCATCATGACACTCCAGCCTGGGCAACAGAGTGAGACTCTTGTCTCAAAAATAAATAAATAAATAAAATAGCCACAGGCAATTAGAAGAAAAATGGGATGACATCAAGCTAAAAGATTCCTGCACAGTAAAGGAAATAATTAATAAAGTGAAGAGACCTACAGAATGGGAGAAAATATTTGCAAACTATCCATCAGATAAAGGATTAATAACAAGAATAATAAAAAAAATCAAACAACTCAATAGAAAAAAATGAAACAAATAATCTGATTGAATGATGAGAAAATGCCATCACAGAGAAGAAGAGGAAAAAATTAAATTAAATTAAATTTTTAAAATGGACAAAAGACCTGAATAGAAATTTCTCAAACGAAGACATACAAATGGCTAACAGGTATATGAAAAAATGTTCAACGTCACTAATCATCAGGGAAATGCAAATCAAAAGCACAGGAGATATCATCTCATTCCAGTTAGAATAACTATTATCAAGAAGACAGAAAAAAATAATTCTAGTGAAGATGTAGAAAGAGGGGAATGCTCATATACTGTTGGTAAGAATGTAAACTAGTACAGCCATTATGGAAAATGGGATGGAGGTTCCCCAAAAAACTAAAAATAGAACTACCATATGATCCAGCAATCCCACTGCTGGATATGTATCCAAAAGAAAAGAAATCTCTATATGGAAAAGATATCAGCATGCCAATGTTTATTGCAACACTATTTGCAATAGCCAAGATATGAAATCAACCTAACCTAATGGATGAACAGATAAAGAAAATGTGGTACATATACACAATGGGATATTATTCAGCCATAAAAGAGAACAAAATCCTATCATTTCCAGCAACATGTATGGAACTGGAGGTCATTATGTCAAGTAAAATAAACCAGGGACAAAAAGACAAATATCACATTCTCACTAATACATGGAAACTAAAAAAGTGGATCTCATGGAAGTATAGATGAGAATGGTGGTTACCAGATGCTGGGAAGGGAAGTGGATAGGAAAAGATGAAGAGAAGCTGGTTACGGGTATAAAAATACAGTTAAAAGAAGGAATAAACTCTAGTATTCAAATAGTATAGCAGGAAAATTATAATTAATAATAACGTGTTGTACATTTCAAAATAGGTAGAAGAGAATTCTATTGTTTCCAACACAAAGAAAAGATAAGTGTTTGAGGTGATGGATATCCTAATATCCCTGATTTGATCATTGTATATCATGTACAGGTATCAAAATATCACATGTAGCCCCAAAATATGTATAATTATTACATACCAATTAAAACTTGTGAAATAAAAATAAATAAAAGTGCATTTATTAAAGAAAAATGAAATGGAAAACAAAAATATGCTCAATTTTTTCCAAACTTTTATTATATGCAGGTGTAAAATGACATTTCAACAAATATAAGGAAAGCAAGTAAAACATAGGAAAAATTAAAGACTTACAAATATATCACATTGGGAAATGTTGTTATACTCATAATTCTTTATCTCTTTGTAATTGTAATGAAATAACATTTATGAGAGAAATTATATTCCTCATATTAAATGCCTATATGCACACCTTGAACAAATTAAGTTTAATGTGACCAAAGATTTTAATGTGACCAAAATAAAATAAAAAATACTCCTAACTGAAAAGCATATAGCAAAACTTGTGATTCAATCTGAGAAAGCTGACTGAAACATAAAATGGTATGAAATTTCATCACAGAAGTGCTTGGAAGTACTTATAGTCTTGATACAAAAATTAGAAAAAAAAGTTTGAAAATTAACAAATGAGCTATGTAATGAAACAAAACCAAAGAAATTAGAAGGAAATAAAATGCCAAGCTTATTAAGCATGGAATTTAATTATTAAAAAAAACTTATAAGGGTTTAACAAAGCCAAAAGTTGACTTAATATTTACAAACTTCTGGTAATATTGATGAAGAATAAAAGACAGATGAATACATGAAAAACTTTAAAAATAAGAAACAGAATTTAACTATTGAAAGTATAAATTGGAAGGTTAATGAAAAAATAATGTGAACAAATTCATGGAGTAGAAATTAGAAGGTTAATGAAAAAATAATACAAACAAATTCATGCCAAAAAATGGAAATAAGTAAAATGAACAAATCCTTAGAAAACAAAATTTACACAAGAAAAAATAGAAAACCTGATTAGAATTATAATCATAAAAAGAATCAAATTTAAAATTTTAAATATTTCCACAAAGAAAATACCAGGCTCAGAATGTTTGTAGACAAATACTACCATTCATGATATATAATTCTGTAACACAAACTCTTCTAGATAATAGGGAAAGGAAGCATTCTTCAATTTATTTCACGATGTCATAACTCTAATGCCAAAATTAGATAAGGACCAGAAAGGAAAACATACACAAAAAATGCATGGATGCAAAATTCCTAACCCCAATATCAGTAGACTATATCCATTTGTGAGTAAAAAGATGATGTGCCACGCTAAGTTAGATTTATTCTCAAAAATCAAGGAAGGTTTAGTTTTAAACTTCTTGGTTTCCAAACAAGATGGTGAATTAGTATGAGTTTCTTTTTCCCCATGGTAACTCTGGAGAACCTCCCAAAATGAGGTGAGATTATTGATATGATGAATCAACATTACTACTATGAGAAAGCCTGAGAAAGCAGATTTGAACCGGTGCAAGCTGGCCTGTGGCAAAATATTTTGGTGTGTGTGTGTGTGTGTGTGTGTGTTGTGTTTTTTTGTTTTGTTTTTTACAAAACTCAAGTTTGGAGCAGCCAGACACTGCAGTGAGAAGATGGCGTTGGAGAATAGTTTATAGCTTATACTTTTCTTCCTCCCATACAATTGCTTTGGGATGATCTCTGTCTGCCACATAAGATTTATCCATACATGATCACCAAAAGCCCAGGCTAGATGATGTCAGCTGTGTCTAGCAGCACAGCATTTAAGCCAATTACAAGGAGAAGTTGACGGAAAGAAGTGCAGACTAATCAGATATCCCCCCTGCTACTTCCAAACCCTCAGGTAAGGAGAGATGTTTCCAGCTTCAGCTTAGATACATGTATAGAGCATGGAGGTCATCATTCACATCCTCACAGTAAGCAAAAAGCTAAACAAACTGAAAACCAGTGATTCCTCTTAGATCTATCAGATAGCTGAGGTCACAGGACACATTGCCACCCTGAAAACTGGAGAGGCAGGTGGATACAGAGAATCACACGCAAGACAAGCTAACCAGGAGCAGAAGCTTCTGGAGCCAGTAACTGGTAGGAACACTTACATGGTGATTGACATATTGTAGGAGGCAGATCATGGACTGGCTTAAGAGTAAGACTGGGGCCACAGTTTTAGGGAGGTTTACCTCCAGGAACCCCACCAGGTTTTCACAGTGAAATCAGAGAAAAATCCCTTTGTGCTTCTGGCAGAGGTAGGAGAAAAGTAACCATTTTGAAATATGCCTGGGGAAAGTAACTATTTTGAAATATGCCCAGAGTGTTCTCTGAAACAAAGGCTTGCCTTCAAGAGCAATGCCTTACTAAAAATTTTTCTGACTTGGAAGAAAGGCAATTAGACAACTCCACCCCCTCACTTAGGAATGGGGAAAAAAAGCTAAGAAGTGCCTCTGAAGATCACATACCAGGGACCGAAACCCATTAAAAACTTGAAATTTAATTATATTATAGATTATTATATACCTCCTCTCCTCAACACGTATTACCATATCAATAGGACTCCAGAAGAATGACAGCGGACTGCAACTAAGAGAGCTGCAGGACTCCCTTTAAGAAGGAACTCTTCTTAAACATGCTCTACTTAAGAAGAAATTCTTAGGGATCCCAAAGACAACAGGGAAGCAATAAATTAAAACAAAACAAACACACACACACACACACGGAAACTAGACGAAACTGAAGCCTATGGCACCTGCAGCTACAACAAACATTAAGCACAGCCTAGCTTCTAGAGATTAACATGAAAGCTTGCAGTAAAGGTCTGATTACCTCAGTTCCTATTAACAGACACAGCATGTTCAGCTTTCAACAAAAAATTACACAACATGCTAAAAGGCAAAAAAAAAAAAAAAAAAAAAAAAAAAAAANTCTGAAGAGATAAAGCAAGCATCTGAATCAGACTCAGATATGACAGATTTTAGAGTCATCAGATAGCAAAGTTAAAATAACAACAATTAACATATTAAGGGCTCTAATCGAATACATAGGCAACATGCAAAAACTGATGGGTAATATAAAAAGAGACATAGAACTCTAAAAAAAAAAAAAGAAGAAAATGCTGGAAATGAAAAATGCTCGCAAAAATGAAGAAGAATGCCTTTGATGGGCTCATCAGTAGACTAGACAGGCCCAAGGAAAGAATCAGTGAGCCTGAAGATAGGTCAGTAGAAACTGACATGCAAAGGTGAAAAAGAATGGGAAAAAAGAAACAGTGCCTTCTTATGCACTCTTTTGTCTGCCTGCAACAAGTCCTGTCTCTCAGCTGCTCCAAGATCTCTGCCTAATGATCCTTACTCAAAAAAGCATGCTCTGACCTCATACCATGCTCTGGAGTAGATACCAGTCTCTACTGAATACTTTTATAATAAATAGTCTGTAGTTTTCCTTAATAGCATTTAACAAAATTGTAATTTAAGGATTATTTTTGTGTATGTACACTACCATCCATGATTGAGAAAATGATACTAGACTAGCCTATCCAAGAGAAAGAAACCGTACATCTAGAAAAAAAATATATTTTTTCCAGATGATAAACAGCATGCAATACAGAACTCTAATCCCCAAGGGAAGGGAAACAAAAGTGAGCCCTCAATACCTCTGACTTTCTATCTGGAGGAACTTTCCAGACCAGTGACATTAGTTGTTTGATGAGTTGAGAACATTGCAAGCAATGTCAATAGTCAAATAATATGGCAAATGATTTTAAGTGGTTTTCCTTGGCTCTTGATGAGTCAATGATGTTAGTGATACTACTCAGTTGTTGTTGATGCATTAATATCATTTGAAATGACTGAATAATTGGCCTCTATAAATAGATTGTGTGGAACCAACCACAAGCAAGAATATTTTCAAAGAAAATATTAATTTAGTAAACCCAAAGTGAAATCTGCAAAAATGTGTTCCAACTGCTGGTAGTAAAAATATGTAAAGAACTTTTTTTTTTTTGAGACACAGTCTCACTCTGTCACCCAGGCTGGAGTGCAGTGGCATGATCCTGGCTCACTCCAACATCTGCCTCCTGGGTTCAAATAATTCTCGTGCCTCAGCCTCCCAAGTTGCTGTGATTACAGGCACATGCCACCATGCCCAGATAATTTTTGTATTTTTAGTAGAGACAGGGTTTTGCCATTTTGGCCATGCTGGTGTTGAAATCCTGACCTCAAGTGATCCACCTGCCTTGGCTTTCCAAAGTGCTAGGATTACAGGCATCAGCCACTGCACCTGGCCTAAAGAACTTTACTGAGGCTTGTTTAGACAAGTTTACCAAGCTTGCACAAATTTAAGGTGTTTAAAACCTGTGGTATTCATCAGCAGGAAATATGTAAGTCTGTCTTATTTGAACAAGTAATGTCAAAAGTGAACTTCATTTGCTCTTACGGACTTAACTATTGTCAGCTCTGTGATTTTTTTTTTCCCCAGAAATAGAAGCCAAATATCCTGACTAGCTCTGTCACACAGCAGTTTAATGACTTAGCAGTAATAAACCTTGACTACAATTTTTTAAGCTCAGGGCTGGGCATGAAATTTTTCTGAATAAGAACTTTGTTCAAACCACTATTATTAAACATGGAATGGCTAGAAACTAGCTTTTGCTGCAAAGTTTATGTTTCTTAATGAATTCAACCTAACATTTCAAGGCAAATCAGAGCTTATATGCAAAGCTTATTCTGCTGCAAAGTCATTTCAATGACAACTAATATTTGAATCACAAGTAATGTGAAAATGCTTTACATATTTCACATGCTGTCCAAGTTTAAAATAAATGATATCTCCACTCTCACAAATATTTTCCACACATATGGATTCTGAGCACAAACTCCAGTTCCAACAGCATTTTTAGATCATAATGCAAATGCAAAAGATGCAAATGCAGAAGAAATATACATATTTCAAAATTCACTTAACAGTACAACTGAAGAGCGTCCACCCAACCCTTCTGATTAGTCTGCAATGTAACACTGTGCTGACAGGCAAACGCCCAAAGAATCTGATGAAATTCTGTAAATGACTTCCAAGCCATGAATATGCCCAATTGAATAATACGCTTATGGACAGATATCAGCATTAGAAAATGCCTATCAGGGTAAAAGAACATTTCCAAAGATGAAATACATAAAATTTTTATTACAGATTGGCATTAACAGATAAGCATTTGCAGTAGGCTGTTTACAACAAACTTTAGTGAGATAGAATTCACATACCATGCAATTCACCCATATAAAGTGTACAATCTTTATATAAATTCACATACCATGCAATTCACCTATATAAAGCCTTGTAGTATATTCAGAGTTGTGGAATAATTCACATGATTTTAGAACATTTTCATCATTCCAAAAAGAAACTCCACATCCATTAGCCATCGGCCCACATTTCCTCCAAATCTCTAAAGCCCTTGGAGATCAATAATCTACTTTGTCTCTACAGATGTGCTTATTCTGAAAATCACATATAAATGGAACTACACAATATGTGGTCCTTTGTTACTGGCTTCCTTCACTCAGCATGTTTTCAAGGTTGACTCATGTTGTAGCATTTATTTATTCAGTGTTTTATTTCTTTTTATTGACAAACAATGTTTCATTATACAAATATGCCACATTTCACCTATTCATTCATCAGTTGATGAACACTGGGTTGTCTCCACTTTCTATTATGAATAACGCTACTATGAACATTCATGTACACATATAAATGTTTGTTTTCATTCTCTTAGGGATAAATTTAAGAGTGGAATTGCTAAGTCTCATGATTACACTATATTTAATCTTTGAAGTAAATTCCAGTCTGTGTTCCAAAGAGGCTGCACCATTTTATACTCCCACCATCAATGTGTGTGGGTTCCAATTTTTCCACATCCTTGTCAACTCTTATTAATTTTTATTAAATATTATAATGAGCTTCATCATTGGAAGGTGTTTTCCAGGGAATTCTCTAAATTTGATCTTTGCTCAGAAGCAATTTCTTAATTTTAGCATATCCTGTTGCCTTGATGAGACTATCTCCAAAACCATCAAGCCCTGGATCCTTTTTGTTTAATGGTCTTTCCTATAGTTTTTAATCTCTCCTCATATTTCACTATAATCAAGAAGCCAGATGGCACCTTCCATACTCTGCCAGGAACTCTCTCTAGTGAGATCATATTAGGCACATGTTTTAATTTCAGTCTGCCACTACATAAGTTCTTCCTTCCTCCAGTTTCCAGTAACACTTACCTTACTTTTCTAAAAGTCCTCATCTACAGCCTTGTCAAGGACTATGATGCTTCTACAAGTAATTTCTTCAAAGCACTTTAGGTTTTTACCAGCACATGCCTACTTAACACCCACTGCCAAGTTCCAGATCCACTCCCATATTTTGGGTTTTCATTATGGCAACTCATCTCTAAGTACCAAGTTCTGTGTTAGTTATCTATTGCTGCTTAATAAATTACCCTAAAACCTACTGGTTAAAACACTTACTAACCCAGAGTTTCTGGGGGTTAAGAAGCCAGAAGTGAGTGGTTTAGCTAGGTCTTTCTGGCTCAGCATCTCACATGAGGTTATGGGCAAGTAGTTGGCTATGGCTGCAGTCTTATTTGAAGGCTCAGGTGAAGGATCTACTTCTAAGCTCACTCACATGGTAGCTCGAAGGCCAGTTTCTTGCTGGCTGTTGGCCATGAGCTTCAGTTATTTACGACATGGAACTCTCCATAGGCTAAGTGTCCTCACAATATGGCAACTGGCTTCCCAAAGGTCAAGTAATTCAAGAGAGTGCATGGCTATGCAGAAGCCACAGTCTTTTCATAATCCAATCTTTTAAGTGACATGGCCTCACTTCTATCATATTCTATCAGAAATGAGTCAAATTATTATTTTCCTGCTGAAACAATTGACATTTCCATCCATTTCTGGAATGGTCACACTTTCTGAAACATTTTTATAATATCTACTTTAAAGTCTTTCTCATAATTCCAACATCTGTGTCATCTTGGGGTTACTGTCTGTTGTGTCTTTCCTTTGAATTTTTGGAAATTTCCTGATTCATGTATTTCATGTGATTCTGCCTTGCATCTTGGACGTTTTGAATATTATGAGCCTCTGGGTATTTAATTCTTCTGGAAAATGTTAGGGTATTTTTTCCAGCAGTCAATTTAACTGGCTGGTCTTGGTCACCAGTTCCAATCCATCTCCTGTGGGCTGTGGTTCTAATGTCAGTCCGGTTTTCTAAGTATCTTCAGTGCTATTTGGATTTGTCTTATATGCCCAATGTCAGACCTGAACAATTATCGGGTCAGATCTACACATATATAGAACAGATCGCATAAACAACTGTATGAGATCACTTTCTTGAGCTTCCTTATCTTTCACGACCTTGATGCCTTCCAGATCTCAGGAACCACTTCCTCTTCCTGGTCTTCAAATTAGAAACCCAAGGGTTTAGGTTCTCCTCTCTGCTAATACACCTCATCGATACATCACCTCCAGTTCCAAGGAGCAGGGAGATAGTGAGGGAAGAAAAGCAATGGGGATTCTCCTAACCCTTTTTGGCCCACAGATCCTCCAACAAGAGTGAAGGGTTCCTAACTCTGAGGTATAGATGCCTGCTCAGCCATCACTGTCCTCACCACAAGAATGCCCAGGAGTGCCACAATGATCTTGTTTCAAATTATAGCCTGTTACCATTACTTTTGAGAGTTCCCAGACAGCTGCTCCATGCATTAGTTACATTTAGCATGAAAGATAAAGTGGGGCATGCTCATTCCATTTAAAGTGGAACCAGTACCACCCAAAGTTACTTTCTTTCCATTGATTACAACCCTGGAAGATAAACTCTCAAACAGGAACTTCCTAAGAATATAAACGGAGAATTCTGATTGAAAGATTAATATTCATTACTTTATCCAATCAATTTTTTCCATTTTTATTAAAAATTTACACATATAGAAAAATTTTTTAAATGACCAATGAACATCTCTACATCCACCACAAAAAAAATTGACTAATTTTGTACATATTTATTTGAAAATATGCTGCAGACATCATGACGTTTCAAACCCAAAAAAAACTTCTGCATGCATCCCCTAAGAATTAGAACATTATCCTATATAACTCAATTATCACTTCTAGAAAAATCAAACATACCACATTTTCTAATACCCATTCCATCTTCGTATTTCCCCAAATATCCCCCCACATGTCTTTTATAAGTTGTTGTTGTTTTTTTTTTATGAATCAGAAGCTAATAAAGGATCAAACTTTCTATTTGGTTATGTCTCTTGTCTTAATTTAGAAGAGACCACTTTTTGTTTTATTACATTTACTTTTTGAAAAGTTTAGACCAGTTGTTCTGTACCAACTCTGGATTTGTCTATTTCCATACTGTGTAATTTAACTTGTTCCTCTATTCCTTGTATTTCTTTAAACAGGAAGATAAGTCTAGGTAAGAGATTTAATTAAATTTGGGGTAAACATTTTTGACAGTACATCAAGGATGATCACATATGCTTCATACTGAATCCCATCATGAGCCACATAATGTTGGCTTATTCCAGAAGGAGTGAAATGAAGTTTGACAGCCAAATCTTTTGTAAAGGCAATTCTGTGGTAATAGGTATCTGTGATCTTCTGAAACTTTTTAAACCAAGTTCCTTAAAACTTTTTTCACCTAATGGGTTTTACTATACATTTTTGCCAGATTTAATTACATTAAGGGTTGTAAAATGGTAATTTTTTCAAATCTATCATTCTGTGTACATTTAAAAGAAGACATACTTCAAATAATTTTATAAAGTTTTTTTCTCTATTTTCATCATTATGAACTTCCTTCTTAATATTATTAGCAGTATCAGTGATTATTCTTTTATTTTAAGTTGTCCTATATTTGGCTAGTTGGCACCTGTCCCCTTCTGACATTACCCTATTAGTCTTCAAATACTATCTAGCTTTTCATTTTCTTAAGAAAAAAATTTTGTCACATCATCCACTTCCCCTGCTCCAAACATGGAATCAGCTATTTCTGCAAGGAACCCTGGTTCTTTTTAGTGGGGAATGCCACTTAGAAACCAAAATTTGGATACTAAGCAAGCTCACCATTATTGGGTACAATGTTAAATATTGAGGTCTGTTTAAACACCTCATTTTCTTTGTAATGTATTTAAATTCATAAAACAATTACTTTCTGATAAGCTAAAACCAGTCAATTAAAAAATATACTATTCTGAATGCTTGAGTTTAATTCTGTATCTTTCTCAGAAGGTCTAGCTAATTGTATTAGAATCATTTTTTTTTAATGATACCAACTGTTAATTGAATGAAAGTCAAATATAAAATTGGAGGAGAAAGGCCTGGAGGGGAATTAAACATTTAAAATTATGAAAAGAATGCTTAACAATAAATTCTTCATATATAACTTTACACAAAATAGTTCCTAAAATATGTGTAATAAGAAGGCAGCCTTATAGGTGAAGCCTCCAAAAACACACTCTCTGGAGCTCAGCTAGCTTTAAGGATTTAAGTACAAGTATAATAAAAGCAAGCATAATTAGGGACTCATAAGAAAAAAGAATATAGCTGTGAGTCAATTATTAAGATTAAGGTGAGAGGAAACCCTAAAAGATAAAACAATAACTTTAAATTACTGCAACTATGTCTAACCAGGCTACAAAACAAATAGTTCTCTTGGAACCTCAGGTTGGAAATGAGCCTATAATTATCTCAAAACACCAGAACTGAATACCTAGATTCTAGTCTTGACTCTGTTCATTAAGTTCAAATTCTTCTTTTAGTACAATGAAAGGTTATAATTAAACGAAAATCTCTCCTGGCTCTAATGAGCTACCAGACATGTAGCCTGAGATTCTGCCAAATATATACCTTCTGCAACAGATAACAAAGTATGTGCATGACAGTCTTTCTAACTGCTTCAGTTAATGCACCTTCTATGGTACTATAATAGTACTCTGTTCAGTTATATAAAACCACAACAAATTAAAAAATAACAGAAGAAAGTAAAAGAAACAGAGTCTACATTTGGGCATAATTCCAAGAACTAAATTCTAAACTAATAAAACTACATTTTTTAATAATAAAGGACTTTTGAAAAAATGTTTCGCAAAGCTGCATGTGTATGTGTATCTACACACACACACACACACACGTGTATATATGTTTGTTTACACATATAAGTTGCTGGTGGGAAAGCTCATAAAAAAGGCATTATTATTTCCACATAAAGAGTTAAATTTAAAGAATTTCTTTTTTATGTTTAGCTTCTCTTTATGGAAAAGGAGCGCTTTCTATGTTGGCCTACTACTTTAAAAAAGGCCGTGCACTTATTCACATTATTAATAACTCAGTGACTGTTTTTAAAAGAAATTTCACATATTGAAGCTTACTCTTATACAGGGAATATGGTCTTATGAGATAAACAATATGATATTGAACCATTTTTCATGATTTTTTAAAAAGTTAGGCCTTTTACATTTTTTCTATGAATTAAAAAATATTTATGGGATTTTAGAAACCTTAGAATTTATGGTTCTTTTTTTTCTTTTTTTTTTTTAACCCCATCAAAACTCGCAAGCATGGCCATAAACCACAATACGGTTCTTTTAAAACTTAACAAGTCAGTGCTTTTCATAATTTCACTAATCAATTTTACCATTACTTCGTGGCAACTAACATATTTCCTTCAGAAGTAAAAAAGACTTAAATCTATTAGGAGTTTGTACCCTACTTATTATTCTCCTTATTCCCCAATGAGAAGCCTTGGATTATTTGAGAGATGAACTAAACCTCATAGGCCTTATCTCCTCTAAGAAATCTCTGATACTGAGTAAGTGAGGAGCTGCAGATGGAAGGTTTCTCATATTCTTTCCATTTATAGAGTTTCTCTTTAGTGTGAACTTTTTTGTGTCTACAAAGGTTTGATCTGTAACTGTAGGCTTTCCCACATTCCATACATTTATACAGTTTCTCTCCAGTATGGATCCTCTCATGTTCAGTTAAAAATGAATACTGGCTGAAGGCCTTTCCACACTGATTACACTGATACGGTTTCTCTCCGGTATGAATTCTCTGATGTCTATAAAGGTTAGATTTGCAACCAAAGGCTTTCCCACATTCCTCACATGTATAAAGTTTTTCCCCAGTATGAATTTTTCGATGTTCATTAAAGGACGAATACTGGTTGAAGGCTTTCTCACATTCATTGCATTGATAAGGTTTTTGTCCAGTGTGAATTCGCTCATGTTCAATAAGGGTTGCAATACGTGTGAAGGTTCTCCCACATTCCAGGCATTTATAGAGTTGTTCTCCAGAATGAAATCTCTGATGTTCAGCTAGAGATGTAAACTGGCTGTAACCTTTCCCACATTCGCTACATTTGTAGGGTTTCTCGCCTGTATGGATTCTTTGATGCCTGTGAAGTTTTGCTCTACAGTTGAAGGCCTTCTCACATTCACCACATTTATAGAGTTTCTCTCCAGTATGAATTCTCTGATGTACAGTGAGGGTTGAACACTGGCTAAAGGCTTTACCACATTCTCTACAATGATACGGTTTCTCTCCAGTATGCACTCTCAGATGTTTAATAAGGGTTGAACTGTTGCTAAATGCTTTCTCACATTCATTACACTTGTAAGGTTTCTCTCCAGTATGAATTCTCTGATGAGAAAGAAGGGATGATCTGTGGCTGAAGGTTTTTTCACACTCATTACATTTGTAGGGTTTCTCACCTGTATGAATTCTCTGGTGTTCAATAAGATGAAGATTCTGCTTGAAGCTCTTCCCACATTCATTACAGATATGAGGTTTTCCTCCTGGGTAAATTTGGAAGCATTTCATGAGATCAATATTCTGTTTAAAATCTTTCCCACATGTATAAAACATATTGGGTATCCTTTCTACAGGAACACTCTGTTGCAAAACGAGAGCTGTATTTACAAATAAGTTTTTCTCCAATTCAAGACTTGTATGGTTTCCATCTTCACTGATGGTTTTCTCATGCGAAACTATCATTTGCCTAAGAGGTTTCTTTTCTTGCTCCTCTTCTATCCTGCTCTCAAATTCCACAGCTTCTTCAAAGTTAATGTCCCAGTGACCATACTTAATGAATTCTTTCTTCATTATTCCCTGCAATGTTTCTTCTATAAAAATATCCTGCCGATAAGGCAATGCTTCTGTTTCAGGCCAAGCCTTGAAACCTAAAATGCATCAGAAGAATTAATGCCTCCTCTGCTGGAAGAAACAAACTGATGTATCAGTGGGACAATAAAATTGGTAACAGTATATATAAAAGAAAAGTGATATGATCAGATCTCAAATGCTGACTCAAATCTTGGGAAGAACAGGATGGGATATAGGAAAAAGGGGTAAATAGGTTAAGGAGTGGCATGGGAGGATACACTGGACAAATTAACAATGAAAATGAAGAGATGCCACCCAAGGTGTAGTAAAGTTATACACAGAAGAGCAGGCTGAGTAGAAGATATGAGGATACAGAAAAATCTCAAATGATAAGCCCAAGTTGAATACCATGGGATACTCCATTCTATCACCATTTTCCACTCTGCATATACCAGGCAATGAAGCAGGCAGCTTGTCTACTTTCTCGTTCTTCATCTCGTTATAATGTCCCTTTCATTATATTTTCTCTCCATGCTCTCTCTGAAACTCTATACCCAATAATTTTTTAAATATTTGAATTGGTTTTCTTAAATTTCTTTATTTCATGTGACTGTGATTTTATATCATAGTCTGCAAAGGGGGAAACAATCTGTTAAAAAGAGGACAGGCTGGGTGCAGTGGCTCACACCTGTAATCCCAGCACTTTGAGAGTCTGAAGCAGGCAGATCGCTTGAGCTCAGGAGTTTGAGACCAGCCTGGACAACATGGCAAAACCCCATCTCTACAAAAAATACAAAATGTTAGCTAGGCATGGTGGCTCATGTGGTCCCAGCTACTCAGGAGGCTGAGGTAGAAGGATCACTTGAGCCAGGGAGGCAGAGAGTGCAGTGAACTGTGATCATACCACTGCACTCCAGCCTGGGTGACAGAGACTCATCTCAAAAAAAAAAACAAAAAAAAAACAGTCAGGGGACATTCAGGTTTTGAAAATTACAACAGCCCTGCAGCATGACTGTGATGATTATATGTGATTTAAGTTTAGGATGCTCATTATAAAAAAGAGGAAAATATGGAGTAAATCACCCATGTGCAACAATCTAATCCCTGGTGATTGGAAGAATAACAATTTGTTTCATATTACCTTTTTTTCTTTTTTTTGCAATGGAGCCTTGCTCTGTCACCAGGCTAAAGTGCAATGGTGTGATCTCAGCTCACTGCAACCTCCGCCTCCCTGGATCAAGCAATTCTCCTGCTTCATCCTCCCAAGTAGCTGGGACTACAGGCGCACACCACCATACCCAGCTAATTCTTGTAATTTTAGTAGAGAGGGGGTTTCACCATGTTGGCCAGGATGATCTCAATCTCCTGACCTCATGATCCGCCCACCTCAGCCTCCCAAAGTGCTGGGATTATAGGCATGAGCCACTGTGCCCGACCTATATTACCTTTCTTTTTATTTTCCCCTTTTTATTTTATCACAAAGAGAGACATATTCATCTAATAAGCTGCAACCAAAAAACTGCACTATCTTTGTAGGAATCTCTTGAGAATAATGAAAATCTGCAGGAGATTTGAAGTCAATATGTCTTAAAGTCCTGAAATATGCCCAAGCCCCAAGCTCAGCTTTGATTCTCAGTGAACTATTCTCTGTTAAAACCTGATTTCCTTTCATCAATCCATGATAGAAAACAGGTTAACATTAGATAATTACAATTAGGTAATTGTATGTACTTTAACCTATACAACTCAAATAAAATACAACTAACCCTGAGCATCTCAGTATGGCTCCATATTTCCAAGATTTTCCCAAGAACTGCCTCCTTTGTGACCTGCTTATCTATAAAGACTCTCTTGTGCCCATTTCCCAGCCTCTCACTTACCTAGACAGGTATCAGAAGCGACTTCTCCTTCCACCATGCAGGGATCTTGTCCTTGTTGCAACTGATGAATCACCTTTGGCATTGAAAATGGAATCCCTGCTCATGAGGAAGGAAATGAAGTTTGAACAAATAGCATGAAGAGCAATCCAAGAACTCACAGACCACTCACTCTGAACTTACACAGCAAAGAAAGCAAGCCCTGAGAGGCAGAGAAGGCAACACAAGCACTTCTCAGGGGTACTGGAGCTGCCAATGGGTGAGGAAGGTCTCAGTTCAGAAACATGATAGGGCCCTGGCAATGAATGCCTCTAAGATGGGGGGTTCCTAAGTGTTTCTCAGAATCTAAAGTGGGATCTAGTCATTGGCCTACTCCAAGGAGGAAACTTTGATTGGTGGTGGAATGTGAGGGACAGCAGAGGAAGGAGAAACAAATAGCAAGAAAGGCATCACAACAAAAATGTACAGTTTCAACTCTACAGCAATTCAACCTTTCCCAGGGGCTCAATATGGTAAAAAAAAAAAAAAAAAAAAAAAAACTACAGGCTCGGAACCCCAAAGATAGACCTGTGAGGCCTTCCTATAACAGATTCTTCATTATAGGCAGTAATTCTTACCCAGTGAGACCAGAGTGCTGTAGTTCTCCAACATCACCTCCCGGTACAAGGCTCTCTGGGCAGAGTCCAGGTGCAACCACTCATCCTGGCTGAAGAACACAGCCACATCCCTGAATGTCATGGACTCCTGTAATGGCAAACCCATTCCTCTTCATCCAGGACCATCTTCTTCAATGGAAGACGCAGTAAGCAAGTGACAGTGGGATGTATAGCAAGCAATTCAGAAAATCTCAGGATTCTAAGTATTTCACATCAACTATTTAGGTAATTTTTGGAACCACCTATTAACTATTTAAACAAGTATTTATTAAGTACTCATTGGGAACAATGACACATGCCACATGCAGTGGGAGTAGGGGAAATAAGGCAAAGTCCCTGCCAACAAGGAATTTAAGTACCAGCCTGGGATCTTTCTCAAGAGAAGGCAATGTGACAACAGAAGCAAAAACTGGAGTGCTATGCTTGGAAGATGGATGAAAGAACCACAAGCCAGGGGCTACAGGGAAACACTAGAAGGTGAAAAGGGCAAGGAAACAGATTTTCCCCTGACAGCCTCTAGAAGGAACCAGCCCTGTTGACAGCCTGACCTCAAGCCAGGAAAACTGATTTCAGACTTCTGACTTCCAGAACTGTAAAAGAATAAATTTACATTGTTTTAAGATGCTGAGTTTGTGGTAATTTGTTACAGGAGCAATAAGAAAGAAATACAATGTGAACAATTGAAGACAACCTACCTATCTATCAATAAGGAAATGGATAAGCAGATTACAGTATGTTTATTCCATGAAATGTTATGCAGCCTTTAATAGAATTAGGTAGATCTGTGTGACACTGGAATTTGACCTTGACATATTGTTGATTCATATGAAAAAGCCAGCCACAAAACGATCTATATTTGTTGAAAATTCTATATCTGTATATACATATGTATGATGCATACAAAACTCTCTGGAAGAATACAAGCTGTCACCCTCATTATTCTTTGATATTCGTGGAGAGGGGCAGAAAAGCAATCTTTCACTTATTACTTTCTATCCTACCATTAGGCTTACAGTGTTTTACAGTTAGGGAGATTGTGTGTATGTATGTGTGTGTCTTCCTTTGCTTTGAATTTTCTTAAATTTCATTTTAACTTATATGTTGACTTTTTAGTTAGACCTCTTTGCATTTTTAGTGGTTACTCTAATAATTATAATAGTTTTGGTTACTCATCATCTATTTAGAGCTAATATATCATTTCACATTGAATGCAAGAACCTTGCAAGTATCACCACCTTCCTTCTTTATGCTACAGTTGTTACAAAGATTTTTCCCAGTTCATAGAGTTGACAGTACTTAACCAAATTTCACTGAGCATATTCATGTTAAGATTTACCTTTAAAGGCAAAGGGTACAACACAGCAAGAGAAAGAGAGTCCAGGGAAGCACTGGAAAGCCAAGAGATACTCCATGTGCAGTCCCCCTTTATTTGCACAGACCACACTACATCTCTGGATCTGCGTGAAGAATCTTGGTGTGGGAGAGCTCAAAGGAGGAACTCTTAGCAGGGGCCTTCTATGTAATCAAGCAAGCTCTGTCAAATCATTTAGGCCAGTTGCAAGACATCAGTAAGGAGGCTTAAGGGAGTAGCCAGTGTCATTGGGATCTTAAAAATACACAAGCCAGGCAGGGTGCAGTGGCTCACGCTTATAATCCCAGCACTTTGGGAGTCAGAGGCAGGGGGATCGCCTGAGGTCAAGAGTTCGAGACCTGCCTGGCCACCACGGTGAAACCTCGTCTCTACTTAAAAAAAAAAAAAAAAGAAAGGTACAAAAATTAGCTGGGTGTGATGGCGGGTACCTATAATCCCAGCTACTCGGGAGGCTGAAGCAGGAGAATCGCTTGAACCCGGGAGGCAGAGGTTGCAGTGAGCCAAGATCATACCACTGCACTCCAGCCTAGGTGACAGTGGGATACTCAGTCTCAAAAAACAAACAAACAAACAACAATAACAGCAAAAACCCACACAAGCTGATGGCCAGGTTCAGTGGCTCACACCTATAACCCTAGCACTTTGGGAACCCAAGCTGGGCGGGCTGCCTGAGCTCAGGAGTTCAAGACCAGCCTTGGCAACATGGTGAAACCCCAACTCTACTAAAAATACAAAAAATTATCGAGGCATGGTTGTACGCACCTGTAGTCCCAGCTACTCAGGAAGCTGAGGCATGAGAATTGTTTGTACCCAGGGAAGCTGCAGTGAGCCAAGATCACACCAGTTCACTCCAGCCTGGGCAACAGAGGGAGGCTCTGTCTCAAAAAAAAAAAAAAAATTCAAGAATCCCCAGAGATAAAAATAGAGCTTTTCCAGAGAAAAAGAGGGAGCTTTCCCAGTCCAAATATGTATGTATGTGTGTATGATGCATATAAAACTTTTATGTTATGTTTACATTATCAGATGTAAATAAATTCTATCTTCACAGTTGTTATTTGCACTATAGCTACCTATGTTGTAAACCCTCTACCATAATACAATAGTATTATTTTGCTTTAAGCAGTCAGCTGCATTTTAAAGAAATCGAGAGAAAAAAAAGTATTTTATATTTTCCAGATAGCTACCATTTCTAATGCTCTTCATTCTTTCTAAAATCAGAGTTCCCATCTGGTATATTTTTCCTTTAACTTGCATAACTTCCTTTACATATCTTGTAGTGCAGGCCTGCTGGCAATGAATTAGTTTAATTTTATTTTACTTGAAAATGCCGTTATTTCATCTTCATTCTTGAAGAGTATTTTCATTGGATGTAGCATTCTGGGTTGAATTTTTTTTTCTCTTTCAGCATGTAAAATGTCATTCTAGCCGGGCGCGGTGGCTCAAGCCTGTAATCCCAGCACTTTGGGAGGCCGAGGCGGGTGGATCACGAGGTCAAGAGATCGAGACCATCCTGGTCAACATGGTGAAACCCCGTCTCTACTAAAAATACAAAAAATTAGCTGGGCATGGTGGCGCGTGCCTGTAATCCCAGCTACTCAGGAGGCTGAGGCAGGAGAATTGCCTGAACCCAGGAGGCGGAGGTTGCGGTGAGCCGAGATCGCGCCATTGCACTCCAGCCTGGGTAACATAAGTGAAACTCCGTCTCAAAAAAAAGAAAAAAAAAAAAAAATGTCATTCTATTGCTTCCTGGTCTTCATTGTTTCTGATGAGAAGCCATTGGTCATTCAAATATTGATTATCTGCATGTAATACAATTTTTTTCTGCCTGCTTTCAAATCTTTGGTTTTTGTGATTTCTCTAACTTTTCCCAATGTGGTAGAGACCAGCTAGCTACATGTGGCTACTGAATACGTGAAATGTGGCTCTTCTGAATTGAGATATGTTATCTGTATAAAATATATACTAGATGATTTACTTAAAAGTATATACACACACACACAACATATACATACATACGCAAACATATATGAAAGTTATCTCAATAACAATTTTATATTGATTACCTGTGGAAATAATATTTGGATATACTGGGTCAAAGAAAATACATTATTAAAGTTAATTTATTTGCTTCTGTTTAGTTTTTAATGTGGCTAGTGGAAAATTTTATATCAGGTATGTGGCTTGCACTCCTGATTCACACTATATTTCTACTGCATGCCACTGGTCAATGATGTGTGTAGCTATGACTTCCTTTGTATTTATCCTGCTTGAGATTCATTAAATGTTATAAATTGTAAATTTATGTTTTTTACCAAATTTGAGAAACTTTAGGTCATTATTTCCTTTTAATATATTTTGCCCCAGTCTCTATCCCCTCTCCTTCTAGAACTCTAATTTCATGTATATTAGATCTTTTACTATCATTCAGTTGGTAACTGAGACACTTTTTTCTCTGTTTTTCAGATAGGATAATTTCTATCAATCTATCTTCAAGTGTCACTGACTCCTCCTTATGTTCATTTCCAAAAATTAAGCCTATACAGTGATTTTTTTTTATTTTACAATTTCAGGTATTTTATTTTTCAGTTCTAAAATTTCATAGTCTAGAATTACTTTTTTTCACAGTCTCTATTTCTCTGCTTGCATTTTGTATTGTTTCATTCTTTACATGTATATTTTCCACTAAGTCCTTGAGCACAGTTATAATAGCCATTTTAAAATCTTTATCTGTGAATCTCAACATCTGGGTCATCTGAGTCATGGTCTCCATTTTTTATCTTCCTCTTGAATTTTGGTTGTACTTTCCCATTTCTACATAGGCCTACCTCATCCTGGAAGTTGGATAGTTTACAATGTAGAAAATCTGGATTTTGTTAGGTTCCTTTGAAGAGTACTGATTTTTTTAAGCAGGTAGTCAATTTTGTTGGACTTAAATTCCAAACTCGGACACCCACCTCTCTAGTGGGCAGCATTGAATATCTCTTTTCAATTCTTATTTGGGCTACTTTGAGTCTGTCCTGTGCATGTATGGTTCAGGGGTCAACTAGAGATTTAGGCAGAGGTTGTGCACAGAATTTGGGGCTCCCCTTCTCCGCCTCTCTCCTTTCCAAAATTCCCCCTCTCACATTCCAATTGCTAAGTTTGCCTCAAATTCTACCTTGTGATTCTTCACACCAGTAAGACTGCAGATTTGTGACCAAGTTTTGATCATTCTGTTGGTGCTGAGTGTGGCCTACTCCCAGGCAAACAGCTGTAAAAACTGGAAAGTTTATCTGGTGACAATTCCTTCTTTCAAATATACACAGGTGTCCAGTATCTGTCTGCTTCTGATTTCTCTCTAGTACCTTCAGGTTTCTTATATTTTATCCAGAGTGTAGTAGTAATCCACAGATGAATTAGTCTGTAAGGAGCTATTTCTCTATTACCAGAAGTTGGAAGCACATGTATTTTCTTGAAAATATATTTTAAAAACTCAGTGAGCCTAGCAAAGCTCGTTAAATATTAAGAAATAATAAAATGACAGACTCCTAGAACTACAGACCTCATAGACATCTCATCAGTCATCTTATCCAGTTGTTCTCATGGATGTGTGGTATCTCCCCCTACCTCCCCAGAGTAAGTGGAAATGTGTGAGGGTGTTTCATTTCTCACGGTGAGTAAGGGGGTCCTACTGGCATTTAAAAAAAGAGATCAAGGCTGCTAATCATCTGGAAATGGACAAGAAAGTACTGCATAATGAAAGATAGCTCCACCCAAAATGCTTATCATCTTCTCACTTAGAAACATTTGTTGTCTAAACTGTATTTAAAGAATGCAAGATGAAAATCTAGGTTGTGGCAGGTGGCTTTATAAAAAGTTTATAAGAAATGTGGTTTCTTAGGCTTTTAGCAATAAACTGACTTTGGCTCATTTACACAAGGGACCAGGTAGCTCCAGGAAAACTGATAGTCACGGAACTAGGCTTGGAAAATGAACAGAAACTAGGGCAGCAACATTCTGGACCACAGCCAGGATCACACTAGGGAACCAGACTTGTGAGAATACTGTTGTCATGGAAAAGTAGACAATACAGCCTCACCAGCATGAGAGAGCCACTGCTTTTGCTCTGCTGCTTCTCCTTCCTCCACAAATTCAATGTTACTGATGTTGCCACAAATTACCAGAGTACATGCTACATCAGAGGTCCCCAACCTTTTTGGCACCAGGGACAGTTTTCATGGAAGACAAGTTTTTCCACAGACAGCAGGGTTGGGGGAATGGTCTTGGGATAAAACTATTCATCTCAGATCACCAGGCATTCGATTCTCATAAGTAGCGCACAAACTAGGTCCCTCACATGCACAGTTCACAATAAGATTCATGCTCCTATTGAATCTAATGCTGCTGCTGATCTGACAGGAGGCGGAGCTCAGGTGGTAATGCTCGCTCACCTGCTGTTCACTTCCTGCTGTGCAGCCAGGTTCCTAATAGGCCAGGGGCTGGTACCAGTCTGCAATCCCCTGGGTTTGGAGACCTTTGTTCTATTCCTGTTTTCCTCGTATCTCTAGCTCCTGACTGAAGTATGTCAAGCTTGGGTCACAAGCCTATACCTTATCTATAATTAAAGCTAGGAAAGTAAGTGTACCTCAATATATACATAAGTATCTGATGTTTTTTTTTTTTTTTTTTTTGGAGACAGTCTTGCTTAGGCTGAAGTGCAGTGATACAATCTCAGTTCACTGCAACCTCTGCCTCCTCAGTTCAAGTGATTCTCCTGCCTCAGTCTCCTGAGGAGCTGGGATTATAGGTGCATGCCACCATACCCTGCTAATTTTTGTATTTTTTTGTAAACATATTCTGATTGGCAATTGGTTGAAAGAGTTATCATCGGTAGAAAGGAATGTCTGGGTCATAACAAGGGGTTGTGGAGACCTAGGTTTTGTCATGCAGATGAAGTCTCAAAGTAGCAGGCTTTAGAAAGAATAATTGGGTAAATGTTTCTTATCAGACTTGAGGTTTGTGTTGATATTAATGGTGGAAGGGTATAATGAGGCATGTCCAACCCCTACTTCCTGTCACAGCCTGAACCAGTCTTTCAGGTGAAATTTCGAGGGCCCTGGCCAAGGAGGAAGTCCATTCGGACCGTTGCAGGGGTCTTCTAATTTTATTTTCAGCTTACACCCCTATACCTCAGAATGTAACAGTATTTGGAAACAAGATCTTTAAAGAGGTAATTAAGTTAAAATGAGGTCTTTAGGCTGCGTCCTAAGCTAATATGGCATGTGCTTACAAGTAGAGGAGATTAGGACACAGACATGCTCATGCACTGGAAAGAACACGTGGCAGGAAGCAGCAAGAAGGCGGCCATCGACCAGCCAAGGGGGCCTCAGGAGAAGCCAGACTTGCCCACACCTTCATCTTGGACTTCTAGCCACCAGAACTGCAAGAAAACACATTTCCATTGTTGAAGCCATCTCGTCTCTAGTGTTTTGTTATGGTGTCTTGGCACACTAATATAGCTCCATGTTGCTGTAAGCAGGGTACTCACAGCAAACCCATCTTCTGTCTACTGCTAATCCCATTCCCCTAGGCCTTAGAACACTTCCAGCAGGAAAAAAAAAAAAAAAAAGCGTTCTTTTTCTTTAAAAATTTCATTTGTTTTTAAAAAATAAATGCAAATTAAACACAATCACTTCAGGAAAAAAGTTTAAATTGAAAACAAAACAAGGTAAATCAGACTAAATTACTCAAGACAACTTTTGTTCCATTTTTAGAAATATATTCCAGAATGTACATCCAATTACACATACATGTGTTCTTTTGACTATTTTTAAAACAACATGAAAACAGACACATGAAAAAGAATAGAAAGAATACAAAAGAACACGCAGTGCAAAGTTAAGTATTCCCATCCAGCTCCAATTAGCAGTCTCATTCTACAGGTAACTAGCAGTACTTTATACATGTATCCTTTTTTAAATGGAAAAATTCTCAATCCTGCTTTACTCGCATTTAATGGATATTCACATCCGCATATGAATTTTTTTTTTAAGAGACAGGGTCTCACTCTGTCACCTAGGCTGGGGTGCTGTAGCGAAATAAATCATAGCTTGCTACAGCCTTGAACTACTGGGCTCAAGTGATCTTCCCACCTCAGCCTCCCAAACAGCTGGGACTAAAGATGTGTACCACTACGCCCAGATAATTCTCTTTGTTTTTCTATAGAGCCAGGGTCTTGCTATGTTGCCCAGGCTGGTCTTAAACTACTGGCCTTAAGCGATTCTTCCTTCTTTCTTTCTTTTTTTTTTGAAATGGAGTCTTGCTCTGTCGCCCAGGTTGGAGTGCAGTGGTATGATCTCGGCTCATTACAACCTCTGCCTCCTGGGTTCAAGCGATTCTCCTGCCTCAGCCTCCCAAGTACCTGGGACTATAGGCGCATACCACCATGCCTGGCTAATTTTTTTTAAATATTTTTAGTAGAGACAGGTTTTACCATGTTAGCCAGGATGGTCTCAATCTCCTGACCTTGTGATCCGCCTGCCTTGGCCTCCCAAAGTGCTGGGATTATAGGCTTGAGCCACCGCGCCCAGCCAAACCTCATTCTTTTTGATTACTGAATGATACATTCCACTGTATAAATACCGTAATTATTTTCACCATTTTCCTTATTTAGTATTATTTAGATGGTTTCTGTTTTTTGCTGTCATAATGCACAATGACGAATCTCATACAGATATCTCTGGGTACACTTATGTTTATAAGATAAACTTCTAGACACTGAAGTATTAGATCAAAGTCTATGCATTTTTTTTATTATGTTTTATTTTTTGAGATGGAGTATTGCTCTGTCACCCAGGCTGGAGTGCACTGGCATGATCTCAGCTTACTGCAACCTCCACCTCCCAGGTTCAAGTGATTCTCCTGCCTCAACCTCCTAAGTAGCTGGGATTACAGGCGCATGCCACCATACCCAGCTAATTTTTGTATTTTTAGAAAAGATGAAATTTCACCATGTTGGCCAGGCTGGTCTCAAACTCCAGATCTCAGGGTAATCTGCTTGCCTTGGCCCCCCAAAGTACTGGGATTACAGGGTATGCATATTTTTAATTCTGACAGACGTGGAAGATTATACTTTACCAAGATGACCACACCGATTTCTCTCCCATCTCACATGCTCTTTGTATAATGTGACACTGACGTATCTCCCACCAAGAAGTGAGTTCTGTGTTTCCTTCCTTTGAAGCTATCCAGTGGAATTCAATGGAAATGATGCATGTAACTTCCAAGAAAAGGTAGTAAAATAATACACCTTTCACCTGGCTCACTGGATGCTCATTTTTGGAGCCTAGTCACCATGTTGTAAGCCCAAGACACATGGAGAAATTATGGGTAGATGTTTCATCCAATAGCCCTATCTATGACCTCTGCAATGAGCCAAGAGCAAGCATCAACTATCAGACACGTGAACAACTGAGGCTTCCAGTGATTCTAGCCCCCAGTCTTTAGATCTTTCAGCTGAGACACCAGACTTTGTATGGTAAGCTGTTTCTCCCGCACAGTCTGCATTCCTAACCCAGGGAAACTGTGAGAAATGCCAAATAATTACTGTTGTTTCAGATTCCTAATTTTCTTACTATATAGCATGTATATACTTCCATGTTAAAAATACAATTCTACTTGATCATTTAAAATTACAATATAATCAGAATGCCATAAGGAGAAGAGAGACTAGAGCAGAGTGAATATCCAAAGTAATAATGGCTGAGAGTTTTCCAAAATTAGTAGCAGACATCAAACCTCAAATCCAGAAAGGTCAGAGAAGGCTAAGCAGGATAACTACCAAAATATCTACACTAGGCATATCATATTAAAACTGCAAAACACCAGAATCCAAGAGAAAATCTTGAAAGAAGACGGGGAAAAAATCTTACCTTACACAAGGATAAGAACTACAGTGGATTTTCTCATTAGCAACATGTAAACAAGAAGAGAGTGAAACAAAATATTTAAAGTGTTGAGGAAAAAAAAAAATCACCAATGTAGAATTCAATATCCAGAGACATTATCCTTCAAAAAGGATGAGAAGTACAGCTTTCTCAGACAAACAAAAACCGAGGGAATTCATTACCAACAGTCCTGCCTTGCAAGTAATAATACAAAAAGTTCTTCATGGGGAAGGAAAGTAACATAAGTCAGAAACTTGAATCTACATAAAGACAGGAGGGAAGACTGCGAAGGAACAAATGATGATAAAATAACATCTTTTGTTTTTCTTATTCTTGATTTAAAAGATAACTATTTGCTTAAATTTATAATAGTAACAGTGTATTGGGTGATGATAGCATACGGATGAGTGAAATGAATGGCAGCAATGCCATAAGGAAGTATGGGAGGAAGGGAATATTCTGCTATAAAACACCTGCACTACCCATAATGCAGTATAATGTTATCTGAAAGTGGACTTCCATTAGTTGTAAATTTATATTACTACAGGGTAACGACTAAAAAAAAAGTTTTTTAAAGCATAATTGACTTGTACAGATAGCAGACAGGCCCATGGTTGCCATACTGATATAAATAAATGTTTGAATAAATAAATAAATGGAGAGATGCTGGGAAAAGAACTGACACATGACCTGCTTATCTGGCACAGGATGGGAGTTAATTGAAGACTATGCTCTGTGCTCAAAGCAAGGAAGACCTCTTTGAAGCACCAGAATGTGGCCAGACTTGCTGGCTCTAGCTGCAACCTTTTCCCTATCTGTTTACTGATTGTATCTAAAGTCGAACATACTCTATACCTTCAAAGGAAATGCCAAACTGCCACAAGTATAGATCATCTGCTTGATGCTTTGCTTCTTTTTCACCCCCCACATCCCTGAGCACATGCTTCTTTGTTTAAACACTCAATAAATAGTGTGGGTCTCCAGTGCTCAGGGCCTTCGTATCCTCCTACTTGTGTTGGCCCCCTAGGAGCCTATCTTTATGCACTCTTACTCTTGCCTCTTAATTTCTTTGTCTTCGCAGACCCTCATTACTTCCTAGGTTGTGTCTGGGCTGGTCCCCAACAGAGAGAAGCCACAATCCTCCACAGAGATTTCCAAATAACGTATGTCGATTCTTCACCTCTAGGAGTGGTGCCTATCTTGCCATGTCGTAAGTGTGGACTACACATAGTGTCTTTTTCCCAAGGAATACAGTATGGGAAGGTAGAAAAAGAAAGTAACCATATAGTGGGGAAACTTGACAAACACTGCCTCAGTCAGGTGATGAAGGTGAACAGCAGCAGAGATAAGTCTTGTTATTAGTATGCAATTGTAGTGTGATGTGATGTGACTGGCACTTCATCTCTGTGACCTTCCTCCCCAAAAACCAAACCCCAGTCTGATAATGGGAAAAAACATCAAACAAATCACAAAAGAGGGGCATTCTACAGAACACCTAACCAGAGCCGGACATGATGGCTCACGCCTGTAATCCCAGCACTTTGGGAAACCAAGGCAGGTGGATCACTTGAAGCCAGGAGCTCGAGACCAGCCTGGCCAACATGCTGAAACCCATCTCTATCAAAAATACAAAAATTAGCAGGATGTAGTGGCACATCTGTAATCCCAGCTACTCGGAGGCTGAGGTAGGAGAAATGCTTGAACCCAGGAGGCGGAGTTTGCATTGAACTGATATTGCATCACTGCATGCCAGCCTGGGCAACAGAGTGAAACTCCATTGGAAAAAAAAAACAAAAGACCTAACCAGTACTCCTCAAAACTATTATGATCATTACATACAAGGGAAGTCTGAGAAAGCACCAAACCACAGGAGCCTAAGACAACATGAAACTGAACATAATGTGGAATCCTGGGTGGGGTCCCGGCACAGAAAAAGGAGAGCAGGTTAAAAACTAAAGAAGTGTGAATATAGACTTCAGTTAATAATAATATATCAATGGTGGCTCATTAATTGTAACAAATATGCCATGCTAACATAGGACATGAATAACAGGGGAAGCTGCATATAGGGTATGCTAACTGTGAAATGATTCCTTCATCTAAAATTGTTACCAAAAAATTAAGATTATTCTTTTTAAAACTACTGACAATATCAAAAAACTACTTATTTACTGCAGAAAAATATGTAATTAACAAATTATGACTATTAAGCAATCAATATCAAATTCCATGTGCCTTTTCCCCAGACAATAAATTATTTATTACATGGAAATATGTAACATGGCAAAGAACCAATTTTCTTCTAAAAACTATGCTTGTTTGCTGTTTTCCTAACAGAGAGAAAATTGTCACTTAGTACCCTTAATGAGGGCAGAATGTGATATTGGATATTACCATTGCACTGACTTAAATGGGGTAATAAGACCTGCAATTGGAACACTCTGGGTCCCCAGGAAACTTAATCAAAAGGGTTAGATATTGGCCAGGTGCAGTTGCTCACACCTGTAATCCCAGCACTTTGGGAAGCCAAGGCGGGAGGATCACAGGAGCCCAAGCATTCCTTCGAGCCTGCAGTGAGCCAATATCTCACCACTGCACTCCAGCCTGGGTGACAAAGCAAAGCTCTGTCTCTAAAAAAAGCAACAACAACAAAAACCCACAAAAGGGTTAGATATTGAATTAGCTATCCCCCTTCCAAAACAAAACAAAACTGGTTCTTAGGTGCAAACAAACCTAACTCTGCCCTTGGCTAAAATGCAGTAAATCTCTCCAGCTTATGGGTGTGGGAGAGCTCAGAGAGTGAAGAACACTACTTTGGGCAGTGGATAGCCCAGGTAATAGCTGGATATTCCTGTGCACTGAATTTTGCTGGTCTTTACATCTTGGTTTCCTGAAACATCCATCTGCTTAATTAAAGAATCAGCCTAGCCTAGTGAGGCAAAGCACACCAAATCTGGCAGGTCCTAAAATAATGCTGCTGCTGCTGCTGTTACTGATCCTGACCCATAGCAACAGCTGGAATTTATGGAAGTCTTCATATGTACCATGCACTGCTCTCAGTATTTTAAATGTACTTTTTCAGAGCATGATGCTAACAGTATAGACTGTCTTGCTGGGATCAAAAGCCAGCTGTGTGACCTTGATCAAGGGACTTGCTTCTCTGTGCCTCAGCTTCCTCATCTGTAAAATTCAGATATTAACAGTCCTCTTGTAAGGATTAAATGACTTACTATATGAAACGAATAGATATTTTTATACATAGTAATACATAGACCTGGCACACAGTAAATATGCTGTTTGGGTTTGTTTTTGTTTTTTTTTTGAGATAAGGTCTCACACTCTGTTGCCCAGGTTGGAGCACAGTGGCACAATCATAGCTCACTGCAGCCTCGAATTCCTGGGCTCAAGTGATCCTCCTACCTCAGCCTTCTTAGTTTCTGGGACTATAGGTGCTGTCTCACCCAGCTATTTTATTTTTAATTTTTTGTGGAGACAAGCAAGCACTATGTTGCTTAGGTTGGTCTCAAACTTCTGGGCTCAGGCAATCCTTCTAGCCTCCCAAAGTGCTGGGATTACAGGGGTGAGCCACTGTGCCTGGCTACTACTGTTATTAATGCTCACATCAATTCAATGAGGTATGCATATTATTAACCCCACTGAAATTGAGGAAATGGGGTACAGAGAGATAAAATAACTTGCTCAGGGCCACATCCCTAGCTTGGATCCGAAGCCATGAAGTCAAGTTCCAGAGTCCACATTTCTAGCCTACAGGCTACCACTATTTTTTGGAAAAGCAGTCAATGAAGAACAGGCTTTGGAGTATGGCAGAAAAGAAAATGCAAAAAAGGGAGGGGACTAGGAAAAGGAGCTAGTGTTGATGGAAAGATGGGACTTCCATGTGGGAATCACAGACGGAAATGCTAGGAAAAAGGTCAGGCCTGAGGACAGATTTGGGGAAGGTATTTAGAAAGCTGAGGGTTAAAGTAATGAAAATGGATCTCAAATGGAGAAAGAACAACAAAAAAGAGCCCAGGTAAGGAGGCTAAGCTAGCAGAGAAAAAAGAAAAGAATCAGAGAAGGAAATAGAGGCATCAATTAGACAGCTGAGAGGGACATTTGGACAGCTTAACATCCTTGCTGCGCTGGAGGGAAAAGGCCCCAGGCCTGCATCCTCCCCAGCGCTGGGCTTCAAAGCCCAAGTCACACTGAACTTCTTCTGGAATGCCCTTAGTTTTCTCTAACCACCAATATCAGTCTTGGCATCCAGTATCAACTCAGAATGCCCCCACTTCTGGGCCATTTCCCCTGAACATTTAATCATGTTTCCTAAGATCAATACCACGAGCTCCCCAAAGATGAAAATGACAGCTTTCCTCTTTCTATCCCCCACGTGCTCCACAGCATCCTGTACACAGTAGTCAATAATGCTTGTGGAGGGTGTCTTCTGGGCCTTCCCATCTTTGCCCCAAGTGTGACTATATCCTCTGTGAAGTCAAAGACTGCTTCATACCCCATTCTCCCCACCAAGCACCAATACTGGAGCTGCCTCCAATATTGATCTCAAAGTGAGTGGGGCGAATGAAGAGTAGTCTGGGGATAGAAGAGGCGCATTCCTCAGCAGGCCCATGCTAAGTCCGACGCTGGGAAAAACTTTTAAGGTTCCAGATTCTTCACTGTTTTAGATGGACCGAAAAGTACCTTTCCAGGACAAAGTCTGGAAACATGCCTGCCATCTCTGAATCCAGAAGCCAACTGATGAGAAAGACAAACTTCATCACTCTCACCTGAGCGGGCAGCAGATCCACAGCCATCCCTTCCTCCTCAGTCTTCCTATCCAGGGAGAGCAGAGTGTGGACAAGGTGGGTCTGCAGAGGAAAAGGCGTCAAGAGGAATTCTGGCGTCAGGAGAAGGCTTGGAGAGGAAGTTACAACAGCTCATAATGTCCATCAGGCCACCCCACTTAATGATACAAACCAAGAAGAGTGTTTACTAGGGCAACTTGCGAACCTCTATCCCTTCTCTGTATTAACCATGCTTCTATTTCTGTACATTGATGCTTTAACATCCACCTTAGGGCCTCTCAGCTACCTCTAAGCAAACTGTAACTCACCCAAGGATGTCTGGAGTCCTTAGCTAGCTTTAAACGGTAGGCCCTAACAGTTGCAATGAATATCCGGTTTCCTGAGGGTGCCACTTTCCGGCCTAGCTAGCTGATCCTAAGCCTGCCTGCCCTGCCTCGCTTTTTCCTCCCTGTGAAAGCTACGATAAAGAGGCCTCCCCGCATCCGCACCCTCGTGACAGACTCCACTGCTTGCCCTGAGTGGCTCTTCCGTGGAGTGCTGTGTTCTCCCCAAGAAACTGTGAGCATAATCCAACCACTAAGCTTTCCCAGACTCTTACTAGTTCTCCGTCGGGCCTTACCACACTTTACCCAAGGTAACAGGATTAACACACTGTCCCCACCCAAGACACATGCCAGCGTGTTGCTCTCCCTCCTAAATAATACTCCACGGGTGCCGCCTCAAATGGCATCCACAGCCGGAAACAGCCATCGCTCCCCGACACACACCCAAGGGAGAGGAGTGGGAACCCTGCCTGTCCCACGGAGAGTAAGGGAAGAGGCTGCCTGGGGCAGCCAGGGAAGTGTCAGCGTCTCCAGGCCTGCGTCTACAGCGACTCCTCAGGGTGCCCCGTGGCATGGAGACAAACTGCGGCTCTGCCAGGACAGCTCCAGCGGACGCCTTGGCCAGCCCAGGAGAAGCTGCCATGCAAGGCCTCGGTTACTCGGCGACGCGCACCTCTTCCTAGGAAGCGTTGAGTGCTTTCCAAGTAGCATTTTTCATCTTCACATTTACAGATGTGACCAAGACTGAGAACTAGGGGGTCGTGACCTGCCCAAAGTCACCAAAACGGAAAGTAGTAGAGCCAGGAAGGGAATCCTGATCCAAGCCCCAGGCCCCAGTTACACTGGGCAATGACCTCGCCACTCTACCTTGGTTTCCTCCTGGGAGAGCGGAAGCCAGCGTACCGCCACCCTAACTGTTTAGCAGGGATGCGCGGAGTTCGTTCAGGCGAGGCGCTAGCCAAGTGTCTGGCACCCGAGCGCTCTCGGCGGGTATCAGCTGCTGCTTTTATTATTTCCGTTATCGAGAAGAAAATGCACAGAAGAAAATCGCAGAATGAACAATGACAAAAGGCTGGCATCCCCACCCCAGCGGCCCGGCGCACCCAGCTCACCTAGTGGGGCGCTCCCTCCCGCGGGTCTCCAGCTGCCCAGGCCGCTGGCGGACGGCGCCCCGGGACCCCGTGGCAAAGCGCGCAGAGCCGCGCAGGGCCGATCCCAGATGCCCCGACGAGGCTGCACGCCACCCACTCGTTGAAGAGGCGCGGATGCACCCCGGCGGAGAAGAGACAACTGAGAGCGCCTCAACCCCGGGCCGGAAATCCTAGCCAAGCCGGGATGGCCACAACCAGGAGAACCCCAGAAAGGCCGCGAGCTATCCCCGAAACCCCGCCAACCCCGGGAGAACTACCACTCCCGACATGCCTCGACCCCGTGCCGACTACACTTCCCAGGGGGCGCAGCGGTGAGCCCGGCTACTTCCGGGAGAGGAACCGCCTCCACCAGCAGTAGCTTTCAAGGGCGACAGTTCGCGTGGGGTTGCGGTGCGAGGCAGTGCGCACGCCGCACACGAGGCAGGAGGTCTCCCGCTGCTGGCCGTGCTGCCTACAGCCCGCGCACTTGCTAGGTAAGCAGAATGGTTTGAAAAAACAAAACCCGAAATTAGATGCATTTAGGAGGATCAGTGTGCTGTAGCTCCCACGTCTGGTTGTGATTATTTTTCTCTCATTTGTTGATACGAAATAATTTACATAATTTATAGGGTCCATGTGCTTGTTACGTGCATAGACTGTGTAATGATCAAGTCACAGTATTTGGGGTGCCCATCACCTTAAGCATTTATCATTTTTATGCGTTGGTATCATTTCAAGCCCTCTCCTCTATTTACTTTGAAATATACATAATGTTATTGCTAAGTATACTCACCCTAGTCAGCTATTAAACATTAGAACTTATTAATTCCATCTAACTGTATGTTTGTACCCATAACCAACCTCTCCTCATGACCCTTACTTTCCTTCCTTCCTGACCTTTGGTATCTATCCTTCTATTGTCTGTGTCCATGAGATCACGTTTTTTAACTCCGGAGTATAAGTGAGAACATGCAGTACTTATCTTTCTGTGCCTGGCTTATTTCACTTAACGTAATGACTTCCAGTTCCATCCATGTTTCTGTAAATGCATTATTTCATTCATTTTTATGGCTGAGTAATATTCTATTATGTCTATGTAACACATTTTTCTTTATCCATTCATCTATTGCTGGACACTTAGATTGAGTCCATATCTTGACTATTGTGATAGTGCAGTGACAAACATGAGTGCAGGTATCCTTTTCATATACTGATTTCTTTCCCTTTGGATAGATAACCAGTAGTAGGGTTGCTGGATTGTATGGTAGTTCCATTTTCAGTTTTTTGAAAAAAATCTCCCCACTCTTTTCCATAGTGGTTGTACTAATTTACATTCCCACCAACAGTGTGTAAGAGTTCCCTTTTCCCCAAATCCTCACCGGCATCTGTCATTTTTTGTCTTTTTAATAATAGTCATTCTAACTGGAGTGAGCTTATATTTAATTACAGGGTGTTAGTAACCAAAACAGCTTGATGTTGGTATAAAAATAGACACACACACCCATGGAACAGAATAGAGAACTCAGAAATCACTGTACCCACTTATAACCAACTGATTTTCAACAAAGGTGCCAAGAACACACACTGAGGAAACTATGTCTTTAATAAATGGTTCTGGGGAAAACTGGATAACAATATGCAGAAGAATGAAATTGGACCCCTTCTCTCTTAACATATATGAAAGTCAACTCCAGAGAGATTATAGACTTAAACATAAGACCCCAAACTATAAAACTGATAAAGGAAACATAAGGTCATTTCTTCAGGACATTGGTCTAGGCAAAGATTTTTCTTTTTGTTGCCTTTTTTCTTTTTGTTTTTGTTGTTTCTTTTTGTTTTAAGGTCTATGGCTAAGACCGCAAAAGCACGGACAACAAAAAGAAAAATAGACAAACACAACTATATTGAACTAAAAAGTGCACAGAAAAAGAAACAATCAATAGAATGAAGTGACAACTTCTTGAGAGAAAATATTTGCAAATTACTCACTCAACAAGGGACTAATACCAGTATATACAAAGAATTCAAATAACTCAACAGGTTCGTGACCAGCTGGGCCAATGTGACAAAACCCCATCTCTACTAAAAATATAAAAATTAGCCAGCTGTGTGGTACATGCCTGAAATCCCAGCTACATGGGAGGCTGAAGCGGAATTGCTTGAACCTGGGAGATGAAGTTTGCTGTGAGCCAGATTGTGCCACTGCACTCCAGCTAGGTGACAGAGTGAGACATCTCAAAAAACAAAAAACAAAAAAACCCAACACCAAAACAACTCAACAGTGTACAAACAAATAATTCCATTAAAAATGTACAAAGGGCTGGGCACAGTGGCTCATGCCTGTAATCCCAGCACTTTGAGAGGCAGAAGTGGGTGGATCACTCGTGCCCAGGAGTTTGAGACCAGCTTCAGCAACATAGTGAGATCTTCAAACGAAATTAGCCAGGCTTGCCAGTACAGGCCTGTAGTCCCAGCTACTCAAGAGGCTGAATGCAGAGGATTGCTTGAGCCCAGAGGTTGACACTGCAGTGAGCAGTTATCGCACTGCTGCACCCCAGCCAGGGTGACAGAGTGAGACTCTGCCTCAAAAAAAAAAAAAAAAAATAGGCAAAGGACATGAATAGACATTTCTCAAAAAGACATTCAAATGACCAACAGGTATATGAAAAAATGTTCAACATTACTAATCATCAGGGAAATGCAAATCAAAACCACAAGATAGTTATGTTATTTTAAATTAAATTATTTTAATATGTACCATACACAGAAGATAATGTATGCATAGGCACAGTTTAATAATAATAAAACAAATACCCATATCCAACACTTCGGTTACAAAAGAGAAATTTACCCAAAATTTGGAATCCTTGTTCACAGTACTCCCAAGTCATTTTCCTGAGTTGCTTTCAACATTCCTTTATTTTATTTGATAATTACTCCACATGCATGTGTCCCTAAATATTGTTTACTTTTGCAACATTTTAAATATTTATATAAAGACAATCTGTTATATACATACAATATACAATATGTATGTATATAAAGGTAATCTGCTATATACATACATATACAATTGTGTATTTTCAATTGTATATTGTATTCAACTTTCATACAATATACAATATGTATGTATATAGCTGATTCTCTTTACATAAAAATTTATATACGTATCTATATACACCTATCTGTATATATATGCATATATATCATGCGTATATATATGCATATATGTATCGTGTATATATATATATTGTTCTATGACTTATGTGTTCAACACAAACATTTTTAGATTAGTCTACCTTGATACATGCAAAGTTCATTCATTTTCATTGCTGTGTAGGATTTCATTATTTATTCAACAACAAAAATATATTGAACACTTATCCTGTGCCTGGCATTGAGCTAGATGCTAGAAATACACCAGTGGCCAAAACTGGCAAAACCTGTATACAAATGCAGCTTGAATTCTGCTGGAGGAGAGGGAAGAAAGATAATAAGAGAATAAATATGTTTTGAGCTAGAGATGAGTGTGAATGTATTCAAAATACTTCACTCCAAAATATACTTCCCTGACATATCTTGAGATGGCTATTCAGAGAGCTAGCAGACAGGAATAGCCTTGAAAAGCTGTCTTTTGTGGAGGAGACTTGCATCTGTAGTGGAAATGAAGTGACATAAATAACAGATGTGAATAGGCTTTCTCTGAGGCTCTCCTTTGTCCAGATCTGGGAAAGATTAACTGGGAGTCTGACACCTTTGAAAGTTTGGCGCAGAAACTTTAACCATGGGCTACCATCTATCCTTAGGCAGCTACCTGTGCAGCTTCATCTGCATAATAAGACTGCCTTTTCTTCAGGTCTTTCCTCTTCTCTCCCTCATATAACCTGTCTTAGCCATGATGCAAGCCCCTGTTCTTCCTATAACTTCAAGATGGCATAAAAACATCTATCTTGCCTTTCTTTTTCTATATTTTTTATCACTCCTGTGCTTATATTCACTTTAATAAAATTTGTATGCCTTGTTTTCCTGTTAAGCTGTGTATCAGTTGTTTCATAGACTCAAATTATCAAAACTTCGGGAGGAAAATTTAAACTTCCCTATAAGTGCAAATAAGAATTTAAAAAGGGAACAGGAACTTGGAGGGTGAAAGAGTTTGTAATTTTACACAAAGTGGTTGAGAAACATTTCATTGAGAAATGTTTCTTTGAAGAAAGACCTGCAGAAGATGAGGGATGAGCCAAGTTAAGTATCTGTGGGTGAAGCAGGAGCAGCAGGGAACAAATCTCTTGAACACCGGAACTGTGGAAGGAAGTGGCTTTTTATTCAGCTGGGAGCTGCGGGGGGTCTACAGCCTTATTCACCGAGCTCCCCGAGCTGCAGCTTCTCTCGCCTTTTATAGGCTTACAATGCTAAAGGGGAAACAATGCAAAAATACGTCATTGTTAATTTGCTGAATGACCTTACAATGTTTTGTCTTCATTGATTTGCTAATTCATATGCAGTGTGAGCAGGAACCAGCAGGGGAGGGGGGCTTACAGAGATAAGACAAAAGCAACAAGCTGCTTGTTGGCAGAGGTGTTTCCAGGATGGAGCCTGGTCTGTGGAGACTCGGGGGTGTGAACTAGTGCTAGGCTCTCACAATTGTTGAAAGGTGCAAACAATCCAAATGTCAACCAGTGAATGAATAAACAAAATATGGTATATACATAAAATAAATATTATTCAGACTTAAGAAGGAAATTCTGACATAGGCTGTAACATGAATGAAGCTTGAAGACATATGGTATATGAAATAAACCAAATATAAAAGAACAAATATTGTATTATTCCACTTATAAGAAATACCTAGAGTAATACAATTCATAAAGACAGAAGGCAGCATAGAAGGTACTAGGGTCTGGGAAGGAAGAAATGAGGAGTTACTGCTTAATGGGTACAGAGTTTCTGTATGAGATAATGAAAAAAATCTGGAAATAGATTGCACATTTAAAAATGGATGAAAGGGTAAATTTGATGTGTATTTTATCACTTTCTATTTTGATAAAGTACACACAGAATGTGAGGAGGCAGCACGGGAAGGTCATGGCTCCAGTAAAGTGCTAACAGAAAGGTAGAAGTAGGGAATCCATACATCAGACAGACAAGCAGCAAGAGGAAGAAATGTAAGATCCCAGAAGAAAAACAGAATACCTCTAATTCCCACCTCCCCCACAACTCCCACGTCATCTAGCCAAGAAATCATACTTTACTTACACTGACAAAAGAACACTGGAGTTACAAATCTTGGGCATAATCCCAAGCTTGCTGTGACAGAAAGGACACAGAAATCAGCTAGAAGGGGCTCCCAAAGGCCAATTCTGGAACAATTTCAGCACCAAAATAAATAATTGATATTAACAGATTATAGGCCATTGAATAAAATAGAAAAACATGCTTCCAGAATCATAGAAACAAACATATACAGAGAATATAAAACTCTTCTTCAAAGTAGAAAGCCAATTAACAAGTGTAGAAGAAACAACAGAATTATAAAATCTTCATTTGGAAGTGATTATAGTAAGTGATTAAAGCAAGTATCATCAATGAATGAAACTAGAGACTCAAGTTTTTTAAACATTGTTTTATAATTATTACCATTTATATTACGTGGTTATTTTAAAATGTATTTTTAGAGACAGGTTCTCTCTGTGGCCCAGGCTGCAGTGCAGTGGCATGATCACAGCTCAGTGCTGCCTCGGACTCCCAGGCTCAAACAATCAAACCATTTCAGCCTCCTGAGTAGCTGGGACTGCAGGCACACGCCACCATGCTTAGCTAATTTGTTTTGTTTTTTATTTTTTGTAGAGATGGGGTCTCACCATGTTGCCTATGGTCTCAAACTCTTGGCCTCAAGCGATTCTTCCACCTCAGCCTCCCAAAGTGCTAGGGATACAGGCATGAGCCACCATGTCTGGCCTTAGTAGATCAAGACTGACAAGTAAAAATACATATACATATACTCACAAGATTTCCTTTTAAGATACTGACGATTATAAAAGGAAAATTGTAACTTCACAGTGCAAAATCTGGCAGATACCATCTGAACCAAGAGGGGAAAGTTTAAATGACCAGCAATTGGGTGAGTCACAAGCCCCCTAGTAGGGTATGATGATGAACTCAGAATACAGTATTACTTCCATGGTTTCCTTACCAAAAAGGCATAGCATAAATCTAACATGAGGAAGCATCAGACAAGTCCAGTGAAAGGCCAGTCTAGAAAACAACTGGCCTGTTCATTTTCCCCCGATATATTCATGAGAAAACATCTGATAATGTGATAGGCAGTAATACCCCCAAACCACATGAAAAGGAGGGTGTTTTAAGTAATTTCTTTGAATAAAGTACATCAGGTATGTCAACCATATTATAAAAGTTAAAGCATATTCTGCTTTTTTCAGGTTGCTTTGAAAATGACCTGTTAGGAAGTCATGAAAATGGACATTTTTCTTTTTGCCTAGATTCTGAACAAGTCTGTTGAGAAGTGTTGAGTCTGAACAAGAGAACTTAGGCAAAGAAAATGTGTCGACAACTTAAAGATGATAGTCAATTCTTTGCCTATTTATCTTAAGGTACACATAATTTACCGTGCATTTCCTTACTTGGGTTAGGAACCAATGTTCTCTTTATGTGGAGATCTAGGGAGATGAATGAGAAGGAAAGATGTAGACAGAAGAGAAAAGTGTTGATAGTTCTGTCAATGAGACACAGTCCTATTCAGCAGTGGCCTGAAGGATCTGACTGTGGCAAGGCTGTTAGGTACAACCTTTAAGCTTATTTCATATTAACCTTCATGTTTACATCACCCTGGGTGATCAGGCATTAGGATCTCTGTTTTATTCTTCCTCAGTTCACCCAGGATTGAGTTGAACAAACAAAATTCTATTAGTTATTTTTACTGACATACACAATGGCTCTGGCTGGCTGCAGCAGCCTCCTTCCTGAAAATGGAGTCTCTCTCAAGCACCAAACAAGTCGAGGAAGACTCTGTGCTTCTCCCCAAGTCATCTCCTTGCCTCACACCCAGAGTTTTATAAATCCCTGTCCCTTATGTTATGTGATAGCTAGTCTCCATACATAGTTCCCCAGTGAACCATGCCCTTGGCATTCACAGTTCTATAAACTACTGTTGACTCTGGGCCAACTTTGTGACTCATTCCCAACCAATAGCATACAGCAGAATCAAAGTTGGCTTTTAAGAGCTGCAACTTCTACGTGTCTTGGAATGTTTGCTCTTGGGATGCTCCCTCTCAGAAATCAATTCCCATTCTGTAAGAGGCCCAAGCCACATGGAGTAACCCAAGCCAGCTCTTACCAAGCAATCATTAGCAAACTGTTAGCTATCTTGAAGCCCAGATTAGCCTTCAGCCCCAGCTGCTCTATGACTGCACATCTATTAGCAAAAATGAACTTCCCAGCTAAACCACCAAATGGGCTTATTATGGACAATAAATTGTTGTCTAACACTAAATTTTGGGGTGATTTGTCTTACAGCAATGGGTAACTAGAACATCTTCTCAATCATTTGATGTTTTTACTTAAGTATCTTTATCATATGTGTGTGGTTTTTGTTTTTTGTTTTTTTTTTTTGAGACGGAGTCTGCTCTATCGTCCCAGCTGGAGTGCAGTGGCGAAATCTCGGCTCACTGCAACCTCCGCGTCCTGGGTTCAAGCGATTCTCCTGCCTTAACCTCCCGAGTAGCTGAGACTACAGGCATGTGCCACCACGCCTGGCAATTTTTTGTATTTTTAGTAGAGACAGGGTTTCACCGTGTTAGCCAGGATAGCTTCGATCTCCTGATCTCATGATCCACTTGCCTTGACCTCCCAAAGTGCTGGGATTACAGACATGAGCCACTGTGCCTGCCCAGTATGTATCTTTTAATATATAATTTTGCAATAAAATGGTATTATACCCTATGTAGTTTCCCAATGACTTTTAAAAATTCAAAAATGTGTTTTTCAATCTATCCTTTTTTTAGTCATCTTCTCAGTCATTTGATGTTTTTATTTAAATATGTTTATCACATGTATATATCTTTTATTTTTTGAGATGGAGTCTCACTCTGTCGCCCAGACTGGAGTGCAGTGGCGTGAGCTCAGCTCACTGCAACCTCTGCCTCCCGGGTTCAAGCGATTCTCCTAAGCCTCCTAAGTAGCTGGGACTACAGGCGCATGCCACCACACCCAGCTAATTTTTTGTATTTTTGGTAGAGATGGAGTTTCATCGTGTTAGCCAGGATGGCCTCCATCTCCTGACCTCGTGATCCGCCTACCTCAGCCTCCCGGTGCTGGGATAACAGGCATGAGCCACCACACCTAGCCGGTATGTATCTTTTAATACATAATTTTGCACAACAAAGTATCATACCCTATATTTCCGAATGACTTTTAAAAACTCAGAAATGTTTTTCAATCTATCCCTTTTTTAGTCTCATTTTTTTAGTCTCAATTTTTTTTAGTCTCAATTTTTTTAGTCTCAATCATTTGATGTCATTTAAATATCTTTATCAGATATAGATATAGATTTTTTTTTTTTTTTGAGATGGAGTCTCACATTGTCACCCAGGCTGGAGTGCAGCGGCGTGATCTCGGCTCACTGCATTCTCCACCTCCCGAGCTCAAGCAATTCTCCTACTTCAGCCTCCCGAGTAGCTGGGACTACTGGTGCATGCCACCACACCCAGCCAATTTTTTGTATTTTTAGTAGAGATGGGTTTTCACCATGTTAGCCAGGATGGACTTGATCACCTGACCTCATGATCCACCCACCTCAGCGTCCCAAAGTGCTGGGATTGAAGGAATGAGCCACCACGCCTGTTATGTATCTTTTAATATACAATTTTGCCAAATATATATATATATATCACACCCTATGTAGTTTCCCAATGATTTTTAAGAACTCAAAAATATGTTTTTCAATCTATCCCTTTTTTTGTTTTAGAGACATAGTCTTGCTATGTTTCCTAGATTGGTCTTGGACACCTGGGCAATACAGTGATCCTCCTACCTCAGCAAAGTAGCTAGGACTACAGATGTGCTCCACCATGCCAGCTTTATCCACGTTTTGCTTAGCTTTATTCATTTTCACTGCTGTTTCTACTGTGTTAATATTCCAAAATTTATCCATTCTCCTAATGGACATTCAGACAATCATTCGGTATGATGATCAGTGCTGCTAAGAATATCTTTATGCATCTCTTGATGCCCACATGCAATCATTGATGTAGTATATCTCTACGGATTCATAATATCACTACTAATGAATTCCTATTCCACATACATTCCAAAGCTCAGTATTGTCACACATCCTAATTTTTCCTCATTTATGGCTGTAAAATCATACATTACTGGTGGCTCTAATTTGCATTTTAACTACTAATGAAGTTAATCATCTTTTCATGTTTCTGGAAATTTGTATTTTCTCTTCTGTAAATATTCATGTATTCAGCCCATATTCCTAGTGGTATTGATCTGTACAAATTAAAATTTCCAGATTATAATAGCTTGTTAAGCATACTGTGGAAATAATATCTGTTTTGTGCCTCGACTTTTCACCTCCCTTTTGGTATACTTTGATAAGCAGTTCTTTAATGTGAACAAATACATCAAAAATTTTATATAGCTCATTTTTAGCCTGTTTAAGAAATCCTTCCCTAACACCACAAAATCATTCCTAACATATTCCTCCAAATTATTCCACTTTTGCCTTTCATATAACTGTTACAGTGAGGGTAGGGATCTAATTTTTTTTCTGTGTGAACCATTTCTATCTCAGAGCCAATTTTGAACAGTTCATCCTTTTTGTTTTGTTTTTTGAGATAGTCTCTCTGTTGCCCAGGCTGGAGTGCAGAGGCATGATCTCAGCTCACTGCAACCTCTGCCTCCTGGGGTCAAGCAATTCTCCTGCCTCAGCCTCCTGAGTAGTGGGGACTACAGGCACGTGGCACAGCATCTGGCTAATTTTTGTAGTTTTAGTAGAGGCAGGGTTTTGCCATGTTGTCCAGACTGGCCTCGAACTCCTGACCTCAGGTGATCCACCCACCTTGGTCTCCAAAAGTGCTGGGATTACAGGCGTGAGTCACCACAACGAGCTACAGTTCATTCTTTCTCTGTATTTCTTGTCATGAATGCTTCTAACATCTTACCATTCTTTTTCAGTAGGCTTTCTATAAATAAACCTATATTTATCATGTTATTAACCATGCTTAGGTACTCTGGATTACATTTACTAATGCTTGCTTGGGATTTCCACATTTCTTGTTCATGGGTAATATTAGTCTACAATGTTCATTTCTTATACTTTACCTGACTTTGGCACTGGGTTATATTAGCAAAACTGTGCTTGTACATTATCTCCTCTGGAAGATTTTGCATAAAACTTGAATGATCTATTTGTTGAAATTTTGACAGATCTTGTCTTAAAAAATAACTGGGCTTAATGTGTTCATTAAGATTTAACTTTTTGATGATTTTAAAACTATTAATCCTTAGGGAAGTTATATTTTCCTGGGAATTTTCCCAGTTTTGGTAGAGACAAAAAAAAAAACTTGTGGGAAGTGAGTATCAGAGATGAGGGACTCAATGATCCTGAAAAGTCTGTTCTTCACAAGTTTGAAACAGTAAGACTGAGTAATGCAGGAGGCAAAAGCTGAATTCTTTTATTTTTGCTATGCTCCCAATAACATTTTCCTGTTTTCTATTTTTTAAAGTTCCTTGGCAGAAAAACAACCTAGCACTTTATGAAATGGGTGGTTTCGGCCCTTAAGTGGTTGTCCCCCTTACTGATAAACTTGGCTAAACTAGATGTTAGCATCTGTAAAGCCCAACAATTTTAGTTTGACTTGTGAGGGAAGTATTTTTAGCTGGCTAATCTTATGATTCACATTTTAGAAATGCTGAAATGGGCTAAATCACTTGTTAAAGGATCTAAGTCCATTTTCTGGAGAAAAGAGCATCTGAACTCAGAGCCTAAGTATTTGCCCAGTGACCTTCAGAGTATGGGGAGAAAACGAACATTTTCTGACAAAGGCAAAAAAGTAGGAAGTAATGGTAAAAGTCATCTGGTTCATTTTATGTCCAGGGATGATGACCTGAATTCCACATGTTCCTGGGCCTTCTGGTGGGTGGTAACCAGAGAACTCACAGAAGCAGGCACAGCCTGGGAGACAAGTTGTGCTCCCATATTGGCTACATTGTGAGATAATTTGACATTTTTCAGTAAATTGCAAAAGCAGTGGTTGTCTGACTTTTACTTACCAATTTAATATAGCAAAAGTAATCACTTTTTATGAGGAAAAACAAGTGAAATACCATGTGCTCTGACTTCAAGTGACTTTATATCTGACTCATAACAAGCAGTCAAGAAGAAAACTCAAAGGATAGTATGTCTGCATAGTTTATGGAGTGATTTTCTTCTCAGGTGAATGGCTTAGAAAGCAGAGAAACAATTCAAAGTCTTACCATGAAGTACAGAATCTGCTTTAAGACTATTAAAAACATGTTAGTGACAGTGAGGTAGCTACAGGTCACCTGTTCATGTTTCTTTTCTAAAACATTCTTTCTAGTACCACTGGCTTGCATAACAGTTTCAAAAAATAGAATCCTAGATTTATCTGAAGTCTGGATTTTATGGCTGTACTTTTACATAAACAGCAGGCTTCCCAGTGATGCTCACGAAGCTGGTAGCTGTTATCATACATCACTAGGAAATCAAATACTAACCCTGCAATCTTAAAAACTCTCAATTTCATAACTTAAGAACATATGAATAAACATTTTACAGCAGCTTTCCTAGTATTCTTAAGGTTACCCTGCATCATGAAGTCTCCAATGTTTGATGAGGTCTAACTCTGAAGTTTTATGCACGATTAACTACTATTCATCACTTTTTCCCCAGAATGAATTCTTTGATATTCAGTACAGAATAAGCTTCAGTTCCCACATGCATTTTATTTATACAGTTTTTCTCAATTATGCGTCCTCTGATGATTAGTAAGAGATGAGCTCTGACTAAAAGCCTTCCCACATTCTTTACATTTATAAGGTTTTTCCCCTGTATGAATTCTCATGTGTGTCATAAGGGATGAACTCTGTCTGAAAGCTTTTCCACACACTTTACAGTTATATGGTTTCTCTCCAGTATGAATTCTCTGGTGCTGAATTAAAGCTGAGCTTTGGTTGAAGGCTTTCTCACAGTCATTACATTTATAAGGTTTTTCTCCAGTATGAATTTTTCGATGAGTATTAACGCCTGAGTGGGAACTGAAAGCTTTTCCACATTCCTTACAATTATATGGTTTCTCTCCAGTGTGAATCCTGTGGTGTATATTAAGCCGTGAAATCCAGGAGAAGGCTTTCCCACATTCATTACATTTGTAGGGTTTTTCTCCAGTGTGAATTCTTTGATGTTGTATGAGAGCTGAGCTTTGGCTAAAGGCTTTCCCACATTCTTTGCAAGCATATGGTTTCTCACCAGTGTGAATTCTCTGATGTATAATAAGAGCTGAATGATAACTGAATACTTTTCCACACTCATTACAATGAAAGGGTTTCTCTCCAGTATGAATTCGATGGTGCCTACTTAGCCGTGATATTGAAGTGAAGGCTTTCCCACACTGAGTACATTCATATGGCTTCTCCCCGGTATGAATTCTGTGGTGCTGAATGAGAGATGAGCACTGACTGAAGGCCCTCCCACATTCATTACACTTATAGGGCTTCTCTCCTGTGTGAATTCGCTGGTGATTATTAAGAGAGGAACTACCTTTAAATGTTTTTCCACATTCCTTGCATTTATAAGGTCTCTCTCCAGTATGCATTCTCTGGTGTCCAATAAGAGATGTGGTGAAACTGAAGGCTTTTCCACATTCACTACATATATATGGTTTCTCTCCCGTATGAACCCTCAAGTGCTGAGTTAGGGATGAGCTTTGGCTGAAGGCTTTCCTACATTCCTTACATTTATAGAGCTTCTCTCCAGTATGGATTCTCTGGTGTTTACTCAGGGAGGAACTGTGGAGGAAGATTTTCCCACAGATATTACATTTATAACATTTACGCACTGTGTTAACTCCCAGTTGTTTAAAGAGAACTGAATACTGCTGTGAAAGGGGTTTCCTTCCTCTGGAAACTATTCTAGGTTTTCTAATAAGTGATGATTTTAGACCAAGGTTTTTCCCAAGTTCAATACCTTTAAAGCTCCTCTCCTTCATGTAGACTTTTCTGATGCTAACTAACATTTTCCTGAAAAGTTTGTTCTTTTTGCCTTGTTGCTTCTCTAACTTATCTTCGTGTATGTAGGTTTTCTCCAACTTGAAGTCAAATGGGCCATCAATTATAAGTTTTTTCATGACTTCCTGATTTTCTTCTTCAGAAACTATGGTTTCAAACAAGCTCTCCCATCCTAAAATAGACAAAACATATAAGTCTTTCTTGCACTAATAAAAAAAAGTGACATAAAAACATATAAGGATAGTTAAAAAATAGAGCCTTGAAATCTTAGGAAAGGAAGCAAAAAAGAAGAGGAGGCAGGAAGCAAATTGACAGATGTGTGGGTGGGAAGGGTCTGAAGAAACCTACATGTAGGTGGGCTGAGGAACTTGGGGGGACAAGAGGAGGAGCCAGATTTGAACTATTAACAAAGCATAGCTCACTAGCATATGAGGCCTTTCTGAGACAGCCCGTGTCATTACTCAGCTTCATCTTCCAGGGCAGTCACCAGTGCACTCAGGTAAATCCCAATGGAAAACTGCAGAGAGGCTATAAATAAATGAAAGAGAATAGCTCTGCAAAACACAAGGTCTCAAGCAGTGCTACTCTAGGCCTCCTCAGAGGGCTGTAAATAATGGCATCCACTTAAGCAATATTAACTGAGTGCGTACTGTGTGCTACACAAAGGTCAACAGTCTGGGAATGACAGGGCACAAGCCAGACAAGGGCAGACTCTCAAGGCTTACATTCTAGCAGTGTGGTACAGACAATGACCAAGTGCTGTGTAATAAGAGTGAATAGGCTATTTTAAACCAGGTGATGAGGAAATGAAATTAAAGATGAGATATAAATAACAAGCACTGGCCAAGCAAAAATGTGAATGTGTGTATAAAGGTGATTCCAGTCAGAATGAATAGTAACACAAAGGTCCTAGGCAGGAATAAGCCTCCTGTGTTCCAGGACACACAGCAGTCCATGGTAGCTGAAACAGGGTGAACAAGGGGGAAGTGTCACCAATTAGGAAAAGAGGTGGACCAGGCTGTATCATGGAGCGTTTTCTACGATACAGAAAGATACTGGAATTTCATCAGCATTACTGAGAGCCAGAAAGGACATGACACAACATGGTTTTGTTTAAAAAGGATCACTCTGGTTGCTGTGTGAAAAACAAACTGTAATGGGGCCAGGGAGAAAGAGAACAAGGGCAGCTGCAGAACAGTACTCTTCCTGGAGGAAGATGGTGGTGGCTGGCACTGTCATGTGACGATAAGAGATGGAAAGAGGTGGGCATATTTGGGATGTTCTGCAAGTAGCACTGGCAGGTATCTTCACCTACGAATAGAGCACAGAGGCAATGAAAAAGAGGACTCAAGGATGACTCCTATTTTTTGGTCAGGGGCAGCTCAATGGACACCAATGCCATTATCATGATATTGAGGAATAAAAGAACATTCTTGAGAATAATTTTTTGTCCACCTTTTTGGTTACTTAAGATACAGTATAAGAAATGGAATCACTGATTCAAAAGAAATGAATGTATTTTATAAAAGAGCTTTTATTTTCTTAACTACAAAAGAAATATATAATCATTATAAGAAAAACAGAAAACTATTAAAATGAACATACAGCTTACCCATAAATACATCATGCAATTGTAATCACTATTATATGTGGGATGTAGCTCACCAGAATTTTCTGCATATTAAAAATCACTTTTAATTAAAAAATAAAAATGGGTTGAAATTAAGCTTCCTTTACCCTCATTTCACTTAAAAATCATGAGTTTCTCTCCATATCAATAAATGTAATCTTTTTTTTTTTTTTTTTTTGAGACAGAGTCTCACACTGTCACCAGGCTGGAATGCAGTGGCATGATCTCAGCTCACTGCAACCTCCATCTCCTGGGTTCAAGCAATTCTCCTGCCTCAGCCTCCCGAGTAACTGGGATTACAGGCACCCACAACCACGCCCAGCTAATTTTTGTATTTTTAGTAGATATGGGATTTTACCATATTGGCCAGGCTGGTCTTCAACTCCTGACCTCAGGTGATCCGCCCATCTCAGCCTCCCAAAGCGCTGGTATTACACAGGTGAACCACCGCTGTCTGGCCAACATCATCATTTTAATGGCTACATAGTATGTCCAATGCATGAACACATCATCATCTAATAAATCACTTTTTGAGAGTCATTTAATCTCCTCCTTTTGTGGCAGTGATGCCTCATGTTGTAATAAACATTCTTTTACAACATCATTGTAACTCTGCACAGTTATCTGTGCAGAAATTATCTTCAGATAAATTTCTAGACTTGGAATTGATTTTTTTTTTTTTTTTTTTTGAGGTAGAGTCTCACTCTGTCGCCTAGGCTGGAGTGCAGTGGCACAATCCGGGCTCACTGCAACCTCCACCTCCTGGGTTCAAGCAGTTCTCTGCCTCAGCCTCCCAAGTAGGTGGGACCACAGGTGCCCGCCACCACACCTGGCTACATTTTTGTATTTTTAGTAGAGACAGGGTTTCACCATCTTGGCCAGGCTGTTCTTGAACTCCCAACCTTAAGATCCACCTGCCTTTGCCTCCCAAAGTGCTGAGATTACAGGTGTGAGCCACCACACCCAGCCAGAATTGATTTTAATAAAGCCAGACCATTTTCAGAAAGACTGTACCAGTTGCAGTCCCATTAATAATACTGCTTATCACCCACAGCAGGGGCAAAACATCGGATATATATTTCTTAATCCTTGGTAATTTAATAAGGGAAAAATGGTAACTCGTACTTTGTTTGAATTTCACTGACTTTAATTTAATGAAGTTGAACAGTGTTTCAAAAACTCCCTTGTGGATTTTTAACCCACAGGCCTTGCCTTTTCAATCACAATACTCATGGGTTTGTACTGTGATGATTTACTCTCGGCACCTTTGTCTCTTTATATTATGCCTTTGTAGTCCCATAACCATCTTAGCAATATTAATAACAGGGAAAAACTGGAAACTAAAATTTCCAAAAGGAAGATTGTTTAATTGGCTTAATATACAATACAGTCCGTTCAATGAGGTAGGTCTCTATTCACTGAGGGCTGACTAACTGAAGGACATTCACAATTAAAAACAGGCTTGAGAACCAACTCTACAATCAATCTTTCTGTGTCTCTCTCTGTGTCTGTTTCTCACACACATACACATTGAAACAAATATTCACGCAGTTTGAATGGATAATAAACAATAATTGATCATAGTTGATAAAATTCCAGGTGACTTGTTCTTGCTCTTCTGTTTTTACAATAGCATGTAGAATTTGTACAAATTTAAAATAATTAATTTTTTTAAATGCTTGTAAAACACTGACAATTTGGTAACAATGATTTATTTGCCAACCAGAAAGCTCAGAGTGAAATTTGAAACTCATTTATAGCTACCATTCTGGTCCTTACTACACATGTATTTATTTTCTAAATTTCTGACTGAATTTCTATTTTGTTATATCACCACTGTTGCAGTCAATTACCTTGCATTGTTGGTACAGTGTGGCAGAAACAAAAGATCTCTGAAATGAAAGAAAGGACTGAATCTTCAAAGCAAAGGGCCCAGTAAAGTGCCAAAAAACAAAGTAAAAAACTCTTTAATACAACCTAATGAAAAGTCTGAATTCCAAAGATAAAGAAGATCTCCTATAAGATTCCAAAGAGAAGACAGAAAAAACAAACAAGTTACCGATACAGGAAATAGAATCGGACCAATGGGATTATTTGTCAGCAGCACTCCATGCCCAGAGAGTAGAGCAGTTTGGACAACACTAACATGGAAAAAAAAAATGGATGCCAGAGTTCTAGATCCAAAACACAAATCTCAGAGAGAAAAAAACAACTGATTTTAGACATGTACAGATATTGCACATATGAGCCTTTCTGAAAAACATTACTCCAGAAAATATTCTAGTGAAACCAAAGGGAACAATATGAAGACAGCGCTGATGAATGGAAATCCAAAAGTGAACTGAGCCAGAAAGCCACACCCTGTCCAGGTGAGAAATAAACACTAGGCAAGTGGTAAAGCCCGAGAGAGGCCTCCTCCACTGCCAGAAGCACACACAAAATTCACGGGAGAATGAATAGGGAAGCTTATGATGCGGTCATCTTAAGGGGTTAAGCGGGACTGAAGCATACACAAAATTTACGGGAGAACGAATAGGGAAGCCTATGATGCAGTCATCTTAAGGGGTCAAGCAGGACTCAGTGACATGCCCTAGGAGCCAGGATCTGGGACACATTATTTTCTACATTTTCACAGAAAAGAGAAGAATGGCATGATGAGTATGTGGAAGCCCACGTAAATTCTGTAACTGTTACCGTTTGTTACATCTTCTTTCTCTCTTTCATGTATGTAAATACATACACATATATCTGTTTTTTTTCCCCTGCTGAACCATGTATAGTAATTTCACACCAAAGAAATAAAAGCAAAAGATGGTTCCAGGATGAAATTATGAGGGTTGTAGTGATTTAAAAAAAAAAAAAATGTACTGTATGTTCAAGCCACTCGCGGTGGCTCAAGCCTGTAATCCCAGCACTTTGGGAGGCCGAGGTGGGTGGATCACGAGGTCAAGAGATCGAGACCATCCTGGTCAACATGGTGAAACCCCGT
>NW_016107933.1:339631-345012 GCF_001604975.1 Cebus imitator | reverse complement strand
AAAAAGGAAGATAAAAGAACGATAAACTTTTACACATGATATAGTGTATTACACATTCTGCAAATTACAAGACATTTGAAAACAGTGCAACCCATGTTGGGAGAATTCAACCCTCCTCTGAACCTGATGGATCAAGTAATCAAAAAAGCAGAGAGAAAGGATCTGCCTTCCCAGCATTCCCAACTGACCTGGCACATCAGGAAGACCCTTAAGCACAGCCTCCTTAAGCATTGTGTCCTGGCAGTCAGAAAATGTTATGCCCATCTCCCAATTACTCTGTCACTCACCCAGATGTGTGCCTTGGGGAACTCCACTCTCCACCATCCAGGGGTCTTCCCCTTGCTCTAAGTGAGAGATGACCTTTGGCTTGGAAAAGAGAATCCCTGTTCATGAACAAGAAAGAGACATGAGTGGCCATCACAGCATGCAGGTCCAGCCCGAGAGTGCCCAGGGCAGAGGGGCAGTACCAGGAAGGAGGAGGTTTGTTCTGAGAGGGGCTTAAAATTGGGCTCCTAGAGGACAATCAGGAGGTGGTCTCAGGAAGAAAATTAGTCCTCTGGTTGTGCACTCATCTCAGCAAGAACATCTTCTGGGGCTCAGGGAACAGAGCTCAGTGGGCAGAAGACAGGAAAAGCAGAGAAAAGATGCCCTTCATCGGCTTTACTAAGCCCAGGTCACTCAGTACAAAAAAGGGAATGGCAATGGCCACACTTGGAGCCTGCCTGTGGGCTGACTTGGCCAAGCTCTCCAAATGCTCCCCCTGGAGAGTGCTAAGGTGCTCTTGTGGCAGATTCTGCATCAGGAGGAAAGCTCCTTACCCAGTGAGACCAGGCTGCTGTAGTTCTCCAGCATCACCTCCCTGTACAAGGCTCTCTGGGCACAGTCCAAGTGCAACCACTCGTCTGGGCTGAAGAATACGGCCACATCCCTGAATGTCACAGACTCCTGGAAGGCAAACCCATTCCTGCTCACCCAGGACCATCCCCACAATGGGACAACTGAGAAGCAACCCTGTCACAACTTAGGGTTCTAAGTATTTCAAGTATTTCTGGACAAAACTTTTCAGTTACCAAGCACACGTTTATCATTTACCATGGTGAGTGAAACACTGTCCCCTTGGGAAGCCTCAACACAGAGGCCAAACAAGATAAGCCCTTGAAAATCATGAAACAAAATCAGAGCAAGAAAACACTGAACTTTAGATTTGGAAATGTCCAATCACCTAGACCAAACTCTCATTACAGGTGACACTTGGAGTCAAGTTTTGGAAGGAGGCACCAGCACATTCACGTAGGGAGGTATAGGTGGAACACCACCTGGCTTGCCTGGAAGGGCAGTCACTGAGTCCTAGTTCTGCCTCAACTTTGGCCATCTCTGAGTCCTGGGAAAGAGGACACAGTAGGGAAGGCTATGAGAATGTCCCAGGCATGGCTGTGCCAGGAAAGGTCCCAGGTGGTGGGCCACATAACCTTTCAGGTCAGAGGAGGCTATGGTCAGGAGTCTCCCTCCCCACCCAGAAGCTCCTGTTCTTCTACCTCTCCTCCTTCAGTGGATGGTGTGTCACTGCTCTGAACTAGGGCCACCTCCCCTTCTTTCCGTATTGAGAGTCATCTTGGCTGGGCACAGTTGCTCGTGCCTATAATCCCAGCACTTTGGAAGGCCAAGGCAGAAGGATTACTTTTGAGCCTAGGAGTTCAAGACCAGCCTGGGCAACATAGGGAGACCCCAACTCTGCACAAAATAAAATGTTTTTAATTAGTTGGGTGTGGTGGCATGTGCCTGAGTCCCAGTTATTCAGAAGGCTGAGGCAGAAAGCTTGCCTGAGCCCAGGAGGTCAAGGCTGCAGTGACATGTGATCACACCACTGCACTCCAGCCTGGGCAACAGAGTAAGATCCTGTCCCTTAAAAAACAAAACAAAAAAAGAAGAATCATCTTCTTAAAAAAGCTTATTAGAAAATTATAAAAGATCAATAAGCAAAAGAACAAGAAGTGTTCATCTAACTTTCTACCACCAGAAAAAGTTAACTTTTTGCTATGTCTCTTCAAATGATTTCCATGCAAATATGGTTCTATATTTAAATAAAAATAAAACTACATTATACAAATAATTGCATCCTAGTCATCACTGTTTACATGCTGCCCAGTATTTCACTGTATGGATGATCAAGTTTCTTTAACTCACCTAGTAGTGGATGTTTAGGTTGTTTCTACTTTGTTAATACTCTAAAAATGCTGAATTGCATGTCCTGTACATCATCAGAAAGGCATACAAAGCTTATTTCCTTCAGACTCATTTCTAGAGGTGTAAGTGTTAGGTCACAGCTTCTTTCTCTTTACCATCTCCAAGGTTTGTCCCCATAAAACCAGGAAAGAGATTGAAAAGCCAGGCACATTCCCTGACTTGTAAGGGCAAAGGCAAAATAAAAATCAGGCTGGATTCTCCCTATTGGAAATAAGGGAAAAGATATTTTCCATCATCCTCTTCTCTTTCACAATTTCTTTCTTTTTCCTGTTGAAATGTATGTAAGTCATTTTAATGGCTAGTCACTTGCCAGTCTCACAACTCAGGAAAATTTCCTCAAGAAACTGGTAGCCATCTCTGAATTTCATCATCAAGGAAGATATTCAAAGAACAGATGCCATTAGGCTGAGGTGGCTCTAACACCCTGGATTCCTAACAAATGAAACTAAAGCTCAGCCAATCCGAAGCACACTCACTGAGCACAAGTTACAGTATAGGAACTGTGCAAGAGACACAGTCCAAATCAAAAACTGCTCAAACTTTCACCAAATAGTTTCTTTGCTCTGCCTCCTCATTTACCCTGTAAATGCTTTTCCCTTTCCTCCTTTGGTCAGATCCCAGAACCTCTTCTGGTTTAGAGCTGCCCAATGTGTGCCCAAATAAACTCTAACATTTTAATATACCAAAGTTTACTTCTTAACAAAGAAAACAGCCAATCTCCCAGTTTCCTGGGAAGAGATGGACCTAACTTGTCACTGACTCCAAACTGCAAAACCTACCCAATTCATTGGGTTGTATTCACTTAGATATAAAAGTTTTCTGTCTTTGCAATCTCTTTAGTGAATTGCCTGTGATGTGTATCACAATTGGGTTTAATAATTCTTCAATAATAAAATTTCTTTCTTTTCTACATTTGTGGAGAGGTTTTCTGGGTTGGAAGATTATGCTCTTAATCGTATTTCCCCAACAATACATCAATGATACCGAGTAGGTGCCACAAAAAGGCACAGAATGGAAGAAACCACTGTGGTCCAGGAGGCTTCTCAACTCAGGGATGGCTCTCTTCCCCAAATCTGCCCCCAAATCATGGCCTAAGCTATGATTTCCTCTAGATGCCTTCCATTCACCAGCTATACAAGCCTGGTGCCACCGTATGAACCCGATATCACACACTATTAGTGAGTTTCTGAAACTACAACTGCTGATAAGGGAGTTTCTTTCTCTGATCTTTCTAGAAAAGCACCTGGACCCTTATCATCCAACACAGCCATGCAGCACATAACAGAGATACAGTCTAAGAAATGTGTTAGGCAATTTCATTGTGGTATAAACATTGCATGGTGTTACTTACAGGATCCTAGACAGTATGGCCTATTGCTCCCAGGCTATAAACCTGTACTGCATGTTACAGTACTGAATAGTATAGGCAATTGTAACACAATGTTATGTGTGTATCTAAACACAGAAAAGGTAAAAATACAGTATAAAAATCATACATCTTGTAAAAACAAAATAACACCTCAGAACCTTCCCAATTTATGACACCAAGGGAAAAAAGTTAAGCCTGGAAACTGAGTTATATAATATGGTTGTTTGCCTTTGGTTCATGACAATTGCTTCCTGACCTTTGTGTTGAGACATTACACATTAATCCGACTCCCTGTGCTTTCCTCAAAAATAAATGATGGTGGTAACAGAGACCCTGGTGATTGTTACCTCCTTACAATGTTAAGCAAGCCCAAGAGTGTAATCAATAGCAGGCAATCAACCCCTACATGTGTATGCTAGCTTCTGTGTGGTAGCACCTGTATGCTACCACCTCAGTTTTAATCTATATAAATTATCCCTTTTCCGCACACCAGCACTAATCACTATTCTTTGGTGTCTGTGTGTGTGTCCCCCGACAGCTGCCTTCACACTTTGCGCTTAAATAAACTCTTAACTGGATCCTGAGCCTTTTGATTATTTTAGGTTGACAATCTGCATAGGTAACTTGCCACAAATGGAGCCTGCAGGACTGGAATTTACTCTGGGTGAGTGAGTCAGTGGTGAGTGAAAGCCTAGGACATTTCTGTACACTCCTGTAGACTTTATAAACACCATATACTTAGGCTGCACAAAATTTATCTTAAAAAATAAAGTAACTGTGCTACAACAACAGTTATGACATCATAAGGGATAAAAATGTTCAGCTCTATTATAATCTTATGGGACCACCCTCAATGCTCCCTGGATTGACTGTACTTCCATATTTTTATTAGTCCTCAGTTCCTTGAGGGCAATCTCGGCTTACTGCAACCTCTGCCTCCCGGGTTCAAGAGATTCTCCTGCCTCAGCCTCCTGAGTAACTGAGATTACAGGTGTGCACCACCATGCCCACCACTGCTGGCTTTATTTTTTATTTATTTTTTTTTTTTTTTGAGATGGAGTCTCACTGAGCCACCCAGGCTGGAGTGCAGTGGCATGATCTCCACTCAATGCAACCTCCACCTGCTGGGTTCAAGTGATTCTCCTGCCTCAGCCTCCAAAGTAGTTGGGATTACAGGCATACATCACAATGCTCGGCTAATTTTTGTATTCTTAGTAGAGATGAGGTTTTACCATATTGGTCAGGCTGGTCTCTAACTCCCGACCTCAAGTGATCCCCTGGCCTTGACCTCCCCAGGTGCTGGGAATACAAGGCCTCTCTTTTTCAAATTCCCAGTGTTAGAAAGGAATTATTTGACTCCTCCATGTCTTTGTCCTCCACAGGACAAAAACATACCTGGATCTTTCACAAAGCTCTGGGAGTGGCAATGGCATGGGGCTGGAGCTCCATGACATTCTTTGTCAAAAAGTGTAAGACTGGGGGCTGGGTGCCGTGGCTCATGCCTGTAGTACCAACACTTTGGGAGTCTGAGGCGGGCGGATTGCCTGAGGTCAGGAGTTCAAGACCAGCCTGGCCAACATAGTGAAACCCAGTCTCTACTAAAAATGTAAAAATTTGACAGGCATAATGGCACATGCCTGTTGTCCCACCTACTTGGGAGGCTAAGGCAGGAGAATCGCTTGAACCTGGGAGACAGAGGTTGCAGTGAGCCAAGATCGCACCACTGCACTCCAGCCTGGGCAACACAGCAAGACTCCATCTCAAAAAA
>NW_016107933.1:295258-339346 GCF_001604975.1 Cebus imitator | reverse complement strand
AGTGAGCCATGTTCATGCCAATGCATTCCAGCCTGGGTGATAAAGTGAGACCCAGTCTCAGAAAAAAAAAAAAATGTATGAGACTGGCTCTGAAACAAGGGAAACCTCTTCCTTCCAAAGTTCCTCGGCTACCAAGCCCTCCAGTCCTTCCCTGAGCTTCACTGGGTAGAGAAGCTCAACAACAGATGAACAAGTTTATCACTCTATACCCTCAAGGCACTTCAAGCGAAAAGAAGCCTTCACTCACCTGTACCTCGGCTGGCAGCAACCTCCTTGCCATTTCTCCCTCCCTGCTGCCCCTCTTGGAAAAGGCACCTGGAATGGAGAAACAATCTGTGAGGTCTTTTCATCCCACCTGCAGGCCCACACTCATTAGGCAAGACCAGGTCAGAAGGCACAAGCTGAGCAACTGCAGAGAAGGAGCCTGGCACTGCCCAGGGAAGAGTGGCCCTGAGCCTGGCCACCTAAACCAGTGTGGGCAGCAGGCACACAGTCACTGGGCCTGCTACCTTACCACCATGCTTTATGATAAAGACGAATGGAGCAAAGGGAATGAAGACCACCTGCCGTGCACTAGCAGGGTCAAGGGCACAATCAGGCAAGGCTCATCCAGATGCTGAAGTTAACAGGAAATGACACAATATTCCACACATCTGCTGTTGGATGTTGTTCAATACGAAAAGCAGCAGTTGAAGAACTGACGCCCTTTTTAGGAACAGCCAACCAAAAATTAGTCCTCTTTTCTTCTTAAGTTTTACTTTCGTTATCAAAACTGCTTAAAGGAAGCGTTACTCATTCTTCCCACCCCCAAAAAACAAGGGCTCAAGAGAATAGCATAACTGGCTACAAATGGATTTAAAATTTAGAGAAATGGGAAGTAACTTAGCCAGTGGACAAGGTTATACGTAGTAAATAAAAAAGGAAATAGTTAAATCACTCTAGGACTGACTGTGTAGGAAAACACTGCCAAACGAGCAAGACTGCCAAAAACGAGTAAATGTAAAGTTTAAACTCCTGGAAACGGTGTGGAGTTTAAACCCACAAACGCTAAGAGCGGAAAACTGCCCCGAGGGCTCCGGACCCTGAATCGAGGCGGCGTTCTGCAGTTTCTTTTCTGGGGCCGTTTCCCCCGGAGTCCGGCCCAGGCTGCTGCCCAGGAGCCCGGCGGTGGCGGCGCGCTCTCCCGGCCTCCGCAGGGCCCTTCCCAGGCGACGCCCCCTCCGGGGCCAGCTTCACCTGCCGAGGCCGCAGCGGCTGGGACGCCTGGAGCCCAGGCTCAGCGGACACGCGCAGCAGGCAGCCCTCGTCCTGGTCCGGCCGCTGCAGCAGCATGCCACGGGCCCGCCCTCACCTGCAGCCTATACCCGGGCCCGCCGCGGCGGGGCCGCGCAGCTCCACACCGCACAGGAGGCGAGCGGAACGCCTAGCTCCGAGACGTTTCCCGTCGCCGCCGCCAGCCGCCAGCCGCCGGGCTCAACCGCGCCTGCGCGTCGGAGAGCCGAAGGTTTTTTTTTTTGTTTTTTTTTTTGTTTTTTTTTGTTTTTTGTTTTGTTTTGTTTTGTTTCCCCGGCTGAACCACCAGCGCTTGTCTCTCCGGACTTCATTTCCCAGACGTCGCCGCGGCACCACTCCCTACGGTGTCCAAGAGGAAATCACAGCCCCGAGACCGGAGAGCGCGGTCGGGCTGGAGTTCAAGAAGGCTGAAGCCGAGTCCCTCAGCTTGGGCTCCTTCGCAGGTGGTGAGAGAATCATTACAGTCCCTTCTGCAATTTTAATTAGAAAGAAATTATGTCTAAATTTTGTAATATTTACATATTTACTGGCACTCAGAGTAAAACAAAAGCATAAACCCAGTATTTCCCTCATCATGATACTTCTTTTGAAGTGACTTCTTTAAATCGTAAAATAAACCCCGTCTCCCAGCGCTATCATCACAACTGCATCTTCAGTGACTGGCACTGTACACACCAAATACTATGTGCTCAGTAAGTGTTGGTTTTTAAAATATCAAACATTAGGGTTTACAGAGACAACCCTAAACACAAAGGGTACTTGAAGATAGAAAATGCAGAGGTGAACTAAGAGATGTCAGGAAGATAGTATGAAAAAGTAATCTTGGATCACGATGTTACAATAATACAAAGATCATTTCAAAGTAAAAATAATTAAATTGAATAAAATGGGATGTTTATATTGATAAAAGAAAATAATGCACATCACTAATCATTAGGGAAATGCAGATCAAACCTCCACTGAGATTTCACACTCATTAGGATGGCTATTATAAAATTTTGGGAAAAAAGAAAACCAGAAAACAATCCTTGTGCATTAGTGGTGGGAATGTAAAATGGTATGGCTGTGCTGGAAAACGATATGGAAGCTCCTCAAAAAAATTAAATATAGAATTAACACATGGTCTGGCAATTCCATTTCTGGACCATATGTTATTTCTATGTTTAAATATTATTTTAAACGAAAAAAGATATAACAGTTATAGATGATTATTGGCAAAACAACATAGCATTGAGATTTACAAAATAAAAGTAAGGCAGCGAACCTCCCTTCTTCTGTTAATATTCCTTAAAGTAACCCCAAACACATACATATGTAATTTTCAAAGGAGCAAATTTCATACAACTCTAGAAAAATACCATCAAAATACCAGAAATTGAGAAAACATCTGGAAGATATGCAGGAGATAGGTGTTCTGAGATCCAAAATCTAATAAAAAGATTCAGAAGAAGAAAGCAGAGAAAATGGGGAGGGGGGAAATGATAACAAATAGATTACCTATAGAGATAAAGCCGAAAACACATTCAAGCTGAGGAAGGCCTGAGTCTTCAGATTAAATAAAATGTAAGGTGTTTAACATAATGAATGAGCCAGGGTAGGGATGGACCATAAAAAATATATCCTCGATGAAATATCAGAACTTTGAAGATAAACAGAAACCCCTAAAAGTGACCAGAAAAGATGGAATAAAAGGTTGCCATATGTTATTTGCTACAAGTAATAGAAGATGAAACTGTTCAAATTGGCTGAAATGAATAAGGCATAGCAAGAAATCACTGGAGCCAACTCCAGCTACAGAAGAATCAGTGGTTCTGTGATGTCATCAAAAACCAGGTTTTGGCCGGGCACGGTGGCTCACGCCTGTCATCCCAGCACTTTGGGAGGCCAAGGAGGGCAGATCACCTGAGGTCAGGAGTTTGAGACCAGCCTGGCCAACATGGTGAAACCCCACCTCTACTAAAAATATGAAAATTGGCCGGGCGCGGTGGCTCAAGCCTGTAATCCCAGCACTTTGGGAGGCCGAGGCGGGTGGATCACGAGGTCAAGAGATCGAGACCATCCTGGTCACCATGGTGAAACCCCGTCTCTACTAAAGATACAAAACATTAGCTGGGCATGATGGTGCGTGCCTGTAATCCCAGCGACTCAGGAGGCTGGGGCAGGAGAATTGCCTGAACCCGGGAGGCGGAGGTTGCGGTGAGCCGAGATCGCGCCATTGCACTCCAGCCTGGGTAACAAGAGCGAAACTCCGTCTCAAAAAAAAAAAAAAAAATACTATTTTTTTTGAGACAGAATCTCACTCTGTCACCCAGGCTGGAGTGCAGGGGCTTAATCTTGGCTCATTGCAACCTCCGCCTCCCGAGTTAAAGCAATTCTCCTGCCTCAGCCTCCCGAGTAGCTGGGATTATAGGCACATGCCACCACACCTGGCTAATTTTTGTATTTTTAGTAGAGATGAGGTTTCACCATGTTGGCCAGGCTGGTCTCAATTTCCTGACCTCATGATCCGCCCACCTCAGCCTCCCAAAGTGCTGGATTACAGGCGTGAGCCACCTCGCCTGGCCAAAAATATTATATTGATAAATTCAAATGTATATACATATTACAGGATAAAGAAAATAAACAAGTACATTAATGTCAATAGCCAAGATTTTCAGAGTAAGCAAGAAGAAACACAAAGAAAATTTATTCAAAGTTAAGTGAAAAGCCTATTGTTTAATATTTGAATTGAAAATATCAACAATCGATTTTTGGCTATTTCTAAAAAAAAAAAAAAGTCCCTGTTCCTATTCACTTCGAAGCCTGGAAGGAATGACAATCCAATAGTAATTAGCTACGAAATGATGGTCTCTAGATTAGCATTTAACACAAAAGGTTTATGATAATCCAAGGAGGGAAGGCCCAAATTAGGTATGGTGGCTGAAAGCAGGAAAGCTATCATAAGGGTCATGTCAAAAGGGCACAGGAACCAAGTTGAAGGGATTCTGTTGAACAAAGATGGAAGAATTGATCACCAAAAAGAATAATAGCTACCTTGGATTAAAATGTATCAAATGCCATAAAATCTGTTTACTATTGGTGACCAAGATAGAATAAAAGAGACTGGAATCACTGTTCCACCTTATACAAACACTGCCAACACCACCAAGAGACAACATGTAACATGAGACATCAGGCAATAAAGGACAGTAGTTCCAGAGATCAAACAAGGTGAGCCCTAGAACGGTCCCATCTTACTGTTTTGACAGAGTCTTCAGAAAAGTCACTTGAAAATACAACATCTATTCCCAATAAAATCTGTCACCAAGCTAGAAATACAAAACAACTTGTCTACAAAATCCTACACTAACACTGTAATTTTTTATTTTTTTGAGACAGTCTCGCACTGTCATCCAGGCTGGAGTGTGGTAATGCAATCTTGGTTCACTGCAACCACCGCCTCCTGGGTTCAAGCAAGTCTCCTGCCTCAGCCTCCCAAGTAGCTGGGACTACAGGCACACACCACCATGTTTCACTACTTTTTGTATTCTTAGTAGAGATGGGGTTTCATCATGTTGGCCAGGCTGGTCTCAAAACACCTGACCTCAGGTGATCTGCCAGCCTCGACCTCCCAAAGTGTTGGGATTATAGGTGTGAGCCACTGGGCCTGGCCGAATTTGTCTTTTGTCTGTCTAATTTGCTGGATCCCAGCTGGAGAACCCAGGAGGGCAGAGGGAAAAAGTTCTCTTTCCTTTCAGTGTGAAATGCACTGGATGAATGTAAGATGTTCATAATGTGAGTGTGGGTTATAAGGTGACTGTACTCTTTTTGTAACTTTTCTATAAATTGGGAACTATTCTAAAATCCCATTTTTATTAAAAATGATGGCTGGGCATGGTGGCTCATGCCATCATTTTTAATAAAAGTAATCCCAACACTTTGTGAAGCCGAGGCAGGTGGATCACGAGGTCAGGAGACCAAGACCAGGCTGGCCAACATGGTGAAACCCCCTCTCTACTAAAATATGAAAAATTAGCAGAGTATGGTGACATGCACCTAAAGTCCCAGCTACTCAGGAGGCTGAGGCAGGGGAATCACTTGAACCTGGGAGGCCAAAGTTGCAGTGAGCTGAGATCACGCCACTGCACTCCAGTTTGGGTGACAGAGCAAGACTGCATCTCAAAAAAATAAATAAATAAAATAAAAATAAAAATGAGATCTGGCACAATGTGAGGAGTTACTGTAATTTTAAACAAATAAGCATAATGTGTATATGAATATTTTATACTATAATTAGCATTTCTTTGATTTATAAAACATCTCATATGCTTATTTTCATCTATTTTCTTTTAATTATTAATTCTTTCTTTTCCCAATTATGTATTGAGACTATAGGGAAAAAAAATGAGAAAAACTTTAATATGGACTAAAGAATTTACTGGATATCCAGTCTGGAATGCCCTTAGGGATTACCTCGACCTTTTGTCTTTAAATTATTTTACAATCCTGGAAGTTGTTGAAAACTTCTAATAATACAAACTGTTCTTCTTTATAGATATGCAGATTGATTGTGTCTGGTAGAATGCAATTGCCACTTCTCTACAAATGTATTCTTTTGTTAAGATGCTGTATAAATTCTTGTTGCCCTATGAATAGAAACTTTGTACATCTATTTGTAAATTCATTTCAGCTTATATATGTGTGGTTCTTTGAGCTTTCCTTTGAACTGATTTTAAAAATCTTACTGGTTCCCTCATTAGTTAGATAAAAATCTTGTCATTTGTCCATTTTNATAATATTACCTTTTTTCTTTATTCTATAACAAGGACTTAGTGTTTTCTTTCGATATTTGTATCTTTTTGTTACAAATATTGTACTAGTCTTAATTTTTCGTGCAGTCTTTCATGACATTCTAGTATTTAAATGCCTTTGTAATTCATCCATAACAATATCTTGTGTCATTTATGCAGTTGAGGAAAGCACAGAAAAAGAACTTGCCCATCCAGAGACCAGCTCTGTCTGACATTTTATTCTAGTTATACTTCCCTGTAAATTATCTGTATCAAAGAAATGCATGCACATAGTATATATGCCAATTGGTAGGGGAAAGTCCCATTATCAAACAAACAGTAGGCCCCGTACCACTCCTCCCGAAGAGGATACCACAGCTAGAAGATACCTCTTTCAAGCTTATTCATTTCTTCTGGAATTTACATCCCTATTTCCAAATTTAAAAACAGCAACAATTATGCTGCCTTTTTTCTGCTTACAGGTATTAAATATTGATCATGTTTACTCTGCAGTTTATTATTTTTAAATTAGGAAACATTTGATGCAGTGCTTGAGAACTATAAATCAGTTTCTTTTTTGCTGATGGAAAAAGTACAAGTAACTGCTTAGAGGCTTGTTGTGAGGATTAACTGAGGTATAAAACATAAAAATGATAGAGGCAGAAGGCAGAGAGGGGCAGGTCCCCAGCAAAACCAGTCCTGGGTAAATTCTCAGACCAGATTGAGAATCCCCCTTCCCGTTTGACACGCATTCCTGTGATTCATCCCAATCCTTCACCTGTTTTACATATACCTACCCTTTCCTAATTGGTGTTCCACACTATCATGCCCACCTTTGAATGGTACCTTTACTTTAACCTTTTTTTGCATTCTCACAAACCAAGCAGTATGCACTCCCTATTCTGAGCCCATAAAAAGCCCTGGACTCAGCCATATGGGGAGCACTCCTGCTGTCAGGTAGGGGGACCACCTCCATGTTCCCTCCCTGCTAAAAGCTGTTTCAGCCCTCAGTAAAACTCCCTGCCTGACTCCCTCTTCAAGTGTCTATGTGCTTAATTCTTCCTGCTTGTGAGACAAAAACCTGAACTTAGCTAAGCTATGGAGCAAAAATCCTGCATTAAAAGCACATCGAACAGTGGTAAATAACAAATACTATGTATCTACTAGACATTATCATCTTATTATTATTTTCATTATTACTTACTAGTGTCTCCATTTCCCACCACCACCAGTGGTAACCATCCTCCTGGATTTTTCTTATTCCATTGCTTCTTAAAAAATAAAATTTCCAAGTGTGTATCCATAAAATATCCAATTTTCTCCAGCTTGCTGTTTTGCTCATCATTGTTTTTGTAAGATTCAACTATTTTGAAATGTCACTGAAATTCTTAACTGTGATTGTTCTTTAATATACATTGTGCAACTTTATAATAATTTATTTATTCATTATTCTGTCAGTGGTCATTATGAGTTGTTTCCACAAACAATGCTCATTGAATCCAGGTGTCCATAAAATGAGAAATTTTGGTGGGGAGTGGTATTTGCAGAAGTGGAATTGCAGGGCTTTGGGTATATGCATTGTGAACCCCAAATATCTGAGACAGGTCTCCATTAATTTAGAAAGTTCATTTTGCCAAATTTGAGATGTGTACCTGTGACACAGCCTCAGGAGGTTCTGACAACATGTGTCCAAGGTGGTCAGGGCACAGCTTGGTTTTATACATTTTAGGGATACATGAGACATCAATCAGTATATGTAAGACATCAATCAATATATGTAGGATATCAATCAATTCATGTAAGATGTACAATGGTTCATTAAGAAAGATGGGACAACTCAAGCAGGGACAGATTTTCCAAGTTACAGGTAGGTGAGAGACAAATGGTTGCATTCTTCTCAGTTTCTTTTTTTTTCCTTTTTTTTTTTTTTTTGAGGTGAAGCCTCACTTTGTTGCCCAGGCTGGAGTGCAGTGTCACGATCTTGGCTCATGGCAACCTCTGCCTCCTGGGTTCAAGCGATTCTCTTGCCTCAGCCTCCCAAGTAGCTGGGATTACAGGTGCCTGCCAGCACACCCAGCTAATTTTTGTATTTTTAATACAGATGAGGTTTCATCATGTCAGCCAGGCTGGTCTTGAACTCCTGACCTCAAGTTGTCTGCCCACCTCAGCCTCCCAAAGTGCTGGGATTACAGGCATGAGCCACCTTGCAGGGCTGCATTCTTTTCAGTTTCTGATTAGCCTTTCCAAAGGAAGCAATCAGATATGCATTTATCTCAGTGAACGGAGGGATAACTTTGAATAGAATGGGACACGGATTTGCCCTAAGCAGTTCCCAGCTTGACTTTTCCCTTTAACTGAGTGATTTGGGGGCCACAAGATTTATTTTCCTTTCACAGTATCTTCAGCTTTATAATATAATGCCAAATTATGAAGTGATTAAACCAATTTACAGTAAAAATGTTTTATGAGAGTTTCTTGAAATTCAATCAGGTGGGATAAAAAAATGAAATGGTAACTTATTGATGTTTCAATTTTAATTTTATTGATTCTTAAGGAAGTTGAACTTCTTGTTTGTTTACTGTCAGTCTGAGTTTCTTCTTTTGTGAAATGCCCTCAAGTGTTCTGACAATGTTTCCATAGGTTGTTTTTGTCTTTTCATTGATTCATGTCTTATACCTATTATGCCTGTTGATTCTTTGTCAATTAACTGCATTGCAAATGTCTTCTAGCAGTTTGTGGCAACAATATTCATTCCCTTTATGATGTATTTTGGTGAACAAAAGTTTGCAGTTTTATAGACAATTTAAGAATTCCTTTCCTTTGGGGCTAGAATGTTTAGTGTTTTTTAACCATATTTAATAATCACTATATTTAGTTCAAAGAACATAGTCTTATACATTAAAAAAAAATTTTAACTTTATTCTAATATTTGTCTTTATCCATCTAGAATTAATTCTATATATGGTGTGAGGTAGGGATCCAGTTTCATTCTTTTTCATTATAGTTACCTAATTTACTCAAAATCTTTTATTGATAATTTGTCCTTTTCCTTATAAATTGGAAAGTCAGTTTTCCATATATATAGATTTCCATTAATAAATTTTCCATATACATGTGTAACTTATTTTAAGGATTCTCTATTCTATAAAGTCCATCTATATGCCTAAATCTGCACCATTTTTATTGCTTATAAATTAATATAGTTTTGTGATACATTATCTTGTTTTATCCTTGAAGAGGCACCTGATTATCTTTAGTCCTTTGATTTTCAACATATATTTTACAAACAGCATGTTTCCATGTGAACATCTGAATACCTTTGGGATATAGTTTGGGATTACATTAATCTGTAGATCAATTTGAAAAGCACCAGAATTTTTACATTATTGAGTCTTGCTATCCATAGACATTTTAACCACCCAATTTATCTAGTTCTTCCTTAAGTCTTTAAATAAAGTGTCTTAAGAGTCTCCTTGAAGATTTTTGCCCATCTTTGTTTAGATAATTCCTATTTATTCTATATATTTTTGTAGCTTTTATAAGTGGAATCTTTTTTAAAGTTACATTTTCTAACTTTTTGTGCCTGGTATATAAAATGCAAATTATTTTAGAATTGCTCTTATATTTATATATTATTTTCTATGTAGTTATCATGGTTAATTTTATGTGTCAACTTGACTGGTCTGTGGGGTACATTTGGCCAGTCAGTATCCTGAGTGTGTCTGTGAGGGCATTTATGAATGAGCTAACATTTGAATCAGTGGACTGTGTGAAGCAGATTGTTTTAATGCAGTGTAAGTGGGTCTTATCCAATCAATTGAAGCTCTGAACAGAATACAAAAGGTGATATTTTCCCAAGTAAGAGAGAACTCCTCTTGCCTTGACTGCCTTGAGCTGGGACATCAGTTTTTTCTGGCTTTGGACTCAAACTGAAACATCAGCTTTGCCTGGGTCTCAAGGCTACTGGCTGGACTGGAACTTACACTATAGGCTCTCCTGATTCTCAGCTCCTTGTACTCAGACTGGAACTACACCATGGATCTCCTGGGTCTCCAACTTGCCAACGGTAGATCTTGGAACCTTTCATCCTCCATAACTTCGTGAGCCAATTCCTTCTAATAAATCTATATATCTGTCTATATGATAAATAAATAACTCTATATACTTATGTAACTCTGTATGTTACATTTATCTATCTAATCTATCTATGTGTCATCTATCTACCTATCTATCTATCTGTTCTCTGTCGTCTCTGGAGAACACTGACATAGTAAGCAATCATATAATCTGCAAATGATGAAAGCTGTGTATTTTCCAAATCAATCATTATACTTCGTTTTTTCTTGCACTGACTAGTGCCCCCTAGAGGGAATGATAATTGAAATTATTGTCTTGCTCTGATTTTAAAGCAAGTAGATACTTCAAATAATTCATCATGGAATGCAATATTTTCTGTAGGCTTTTAGTAGATAACTTCATCATATTAAAGAAGATCCTTAGATTATGGAACACTTAAAATTATGAATGAATATTAGATGTTATCAAATGCTTTTTCTGCATCCATTTAGATGATCATGTTTTTCCTTTAATCTGTTAATGCAGTGAATTACATTAATAGATTTCCTAAGTCATTAATCTGCTAAAGTGCATTTCTGGGACAAACCAGACTTGGTTATGACATTTATGTATTTCAGTTTGCAACTATTGGACTAGGATTTTTGTATCTATATTCCTTAGTTTGGCCTGTAAATTTTATTTCTTGTACTAAGTATTAGCCTCATGAAGGGCATTGTCAAATATTTTCTTTTTTTCTATTCTGAAATTGTTTGGTGAAAAAACATATTTTGTTCCAGTGCATTTCTGTACTGTGGATTAGTTTGATGGTATGTGGAAAGTGTCTTGGTTTGTGTGGGATTTTCTCCCAGCACATTAATATTTTACACTCAAGGTAAGAGGATCTGAATTCAGGCAAAACAAAACAGCTGAGGGAGTATAACTTGAGAATATGAGGCTGTGCCTGTTGTGGCTTTGACTCAGTCTCTCTCAGCTTAGTGGGGCCTCTTGTTCTCTCACAAACACTTCTGTTTGGTCTTTATAACTCAGTGGCATCAATCTTTCATCATATCCTTTCTCTCCAATATACTTTCATCTTTCTTAAAAGGTCAAGTTCTCAGTTTAATATAGTATGTATGTACAGATATGCACATATGTATGTGTGTTTGTAACAATTTATCATGCCCTTTTAACTTTGCTGTTATTTTTCATTAGGATTGTGGTTTTCATTAGTGTTCTGGTTCCAAACCTCCTTATGATTTGAATGATCTGTTACAATCCTATTATTCCAATACCTCTGTTAATTTTTTGTCTGCAGTACAACACAATAATTTTCAGAAATACCTATACTGTAGTCTAGCAGAAACACCTTATTCATTCCTTGATTGTTTTGTGGCATTCCTTGATTGCTTTGTGGCATTTGTCTGCACCTGGATCTTCACTTGCTGTCCCCTCTGCCCAAATATTTTCTACCATAAAGGCCTTTTATATACCAAACTTGGTATCCACATGCAAAAGGATGAAGTTGGACCCCTACCTCACACCATATACAAATATTAACTCCACATGGAGCAAAGACCTAAATATGAGAGCTAAAGCAATAGAAAACTATATAGATGGTGGTTGCCCAACACTGTGAATGCCCTGTGATTATAGAATGGAAAACTACAACAACCAGTTAGACAGGACTACTCATGGCCAAGCCCCTTTAGGAATAAAAGTTGGGGTAGCCCCATCAGGTTAAGATCCACAACCAGCTGAGGTGTTTGCTGAGGGCAAAAGTAATATGGAATGGGTAGTGGAAGACTGGTCATGACTACATGACCAGTGATAGAAATGAGGACTGTACTTATGAGTATTTTTCCTTGTTTGGTTATGAATATGTTTTGGTAATACTTCTTCCCTCACTTATCCCTCATTATGTAATGTACAATGTGTTGACTTTATGTCATAGTATTTGTTAAATTTACATCATAGTATTTAAGTTATGAGATATCAAGGAGAAGAGCAAACATCACCTAAACACTTTGCATCTTCTTCTGAGGAAAGGGTTAATGCACTTTCAATTGTATGCAGGGGTTTATCATGTTAGGAAGAAGTATGACCTTGTTGTTGTCTTGGTTTGGAGATTAAGTATAGTTTAAGCAGATACATATGCATACCAGGTTGACAAGTGGTAGACTTCTGATGGTTAATTCTATGTGTGAACTTGTCTAGCCCACAATACTGATATTTAGTTAAATATTATTTTAGATGTGTCTGTGAGAGTGTTTTTGGATATTTACATATAGAACAGTGGACTTTGAGTAAAGCAGATTGCCTTCCATAATATGGGTGGGCGTCATCCAATCAGCTGAAGGCCTGAATAGAGAAAAAAGCACACCTCACCAGAGCAAGAAGAAATTCTGCCAACAGATGGCCTTCAGATTTGAACTGCAACACTGACTCTTCTTGGGGCTCCAGTCCGCAAGCCCACCCTGCAGATTTTAGACTCTCTCTCTCTCTCTCTCTCTCTCTCTCTCTCATTCTCTGTCTGTGTATGTGTGTGTGTATAAGAGTTCTGTATAAATTTTAAATGTTAGACCCTTATCAGATGTGTAGAATGTATTGAATGTTTAAAAATATTTTCTACTGTTCTTGGTTTCCTTTTTTTAGTTTCTTGATAGTTTTCTTTGATGGCCACAGTTTTAAATTTTGTTTTTAATTTACTTTGTTTAATTAAAAGTTTCCAATTTATTATTTCTTTGAGTGTTTGTGCTTTTTATACCATATCTAAGCAATTGTTGCCTAATCCAAGAGCATAATGATTTACCTCTATATTTTATTCTAAGAGTTTTATGATTTTAAATCTTACATTGAGGTCTTTGAACCATTTTGATTAAATTTTGTGTATGATGTGAGAAAAGAGTCCAGAGTCATATTTTTGCATGTATATCCAGTTATCCCAGCACCGTTTGTTAAAACCATTTTTTTCCACATTAAATGGTTTCACTACCCTTGTCAAAAATCAGTTGACCATAGGTTTTGATTCCTTCCTTGAATATCTGCTGACTGAAAATGTGTTAGAGTACATTTTTGGACTTCTAATTTTATTCCCTTAATCTAGATATCCTTATGCCCATACCACACTGTTCTGGTCATGGCCTCTTGCAGTTACATATATATGTAAGCATTGGCTTTGCCATTTCTGAAAAATATTAAATCTTTCTAGCCATGAATACAGGGTTTTTAAAATTTATTTTAAGTTTTCTTTTATTTCAGCCTTATTTTACACTTATTAGTGCCCAAGTCTCTCACTTTATTGGTGAAATTTATTGCTAGATATTTTATTCTTTTGAATATTGTTGTGAAAGGTGTTTGATTTTAACTTACTTTCATGTTGATTCCATATACTGTAAATTTGATGAATTAATTTGTTAGCTATAGTAAGTTTTTTTGTACATTCTTTGTGATTTTCCAAATAAAGGTTCATGTCATCTCTGAATAGAGAGTTTTCTTCTTTTCCAGTATATATGTCTTTTATTTCTTTTTCTTGCCTAATTGCTCTGGCTAGAACTTCTGGTACAATATTGAATGCCAGTGGTGAAGGTGGGCATTCTTGTGTTGCTCCTGATTTTAGGGGGAAAGCTTTTCATCTTTTACCATTGAGTATGTTAGCCATGGGTTTTTCATACATTTCCTTTACTGTCTTGAATGAGTCACTTTTTTATTCTTAGTTTTCTGAGTGTTTTTATTCTAAAAGTATGTTCAATTTTTAAAAATGCTTTTCCTGCATTGATTGAGATGCTCGTGTGGCTTTTTTTCCTTCATTCTATTAATGTGGTGAGTTATAGTGATTGATTTTCATATGTTGAACCACTTTTGCATTTCTGAGATTAATCCCACATGCTCATGGTACATAATTTTTTTATATGCTGCTGGATTCAGTTTTCTAGTATTTTGCGGAAGATTTTTTTGTATTCTTAATTCAGAAGTGATACTGGTCTGTGGTTTACTTCCACATCTTTGTCTGGTTTAGTACCAGGTTAATGCTGGTGTCATATATAGAATGGTTGAGGAAGTGTTCTCTCCTTTTTGTTGTTGTTCTGGTTTTTTTTTTTTTTTTTTTTTTTTTTTTTTTTTTTTTTTTTTTTTTTTTTTTTTTTTTTTTTTTTTTAGAGTTTGAGAAGGATGGATGTTAATTCTTCTTTAACTGTCTGCTAGAACTTATCCAGTGAAACATAGATTTTTCCTTGTTGGGAGTTTTTTGTTTACTGATAACAATATAGGTCTGTTAAGATTTTCTATTTCTTCTTGAATCAGTTTTGGTAGGTTGTGTGTTCCCAGGAATTTGTTCATTTCATCCAGATTATCTAATTTGTTAGCATACAAATGTTTGTAGTATTCTCTTATAGCTTTTTAAAATTTCTCTAAGGTTGGTAATAATGTCCCCACTTTTATTTCTAACTTTTAGCACTGGGTGAGCACTGAGTTAGGTAAAATAAAGACATACCTTTCAAGTAGGGTCGCCCAGGGAACACTCACATACATCTGACAGTGACAACTTTGCAGCTTTATGTTTCATGGGAGTCTCTTATAAGCAACATTAAACTAGATTTTGTTTCACAAAAACTTGAAATTTTTGTCTCTTAACTGAAACATTAAGCAGAATTACATTTATTTGAGTCATTAATATACTTCAATTTAGTTCTGACATCTTACATTTTGCTTTCTAATTGTCCTTTTTATGTTTTAAAATATTTAAATTGTGAAAAGTAACACATACATTTTTTAAAATGCAAGACCATAAATGTTCAGTGTAGCAGAAGAGTGTAAATAAAACACCCATATAATCCTTCACAATCCACAAGCACCCTCACAAGTCACCTCCCAGTCATGATCCTTCTTTGCATTTCTTTGTGCTTTTACTACTGAAGTGTGCATCTCTAAACACTATGATTTACTTTGCCCATTTATGGATGCTATGTAAAATGGAATTAAAGTATGTGTATTCAATTATATAGAAGATTAATCTGTGCTATTATGTATCACTTTGGCTCACTTCTTTTTTCTATATAATATTCCATTCCAGTGCATGGAATACCACAAGTTATTTATTCATTCTACGATGTACCTTTGATTTGTTCCATGTTTTAAATAAATAATGGTACCTTGAATGTTCTTATGCATATATCTGTGCATTCATTTCTCTAGGGAATATACCTACAAATATAATTGCTGAGACCTAGGGCATGTATATCTTCAACTTTAGTAAATAATTCAAGATTGTGTTCTTGAGAATTGTACCAATTTACCCTCCTGCTGGCAGTGTATGAAGGTTCCTATTCTTCATCACCCTTACCACAGGGAATTTTCAGTCTTTTCCATTTTAGCCTTTCTGCTGGATAGCTCATTGTGGTTTTAATCTACATTTCCCTAATTTTTAATGAGGCTGTTTTTTTTCATATTGTTATTGATATTTCGATACCCTTTTTTGTGAACTGACTGCTCAAATCTTTTGCCCATTTGTCTATGTGTAATTTGTGTTTTTATTATTGATTCATAGAAGTTCAGTCTGCATTCTGAAGATGAGCGCTTTGTTAATTATATGAGTTGTAAATATCTTCTACCACTTGGTGGCTTGCCTTTCCACTCTATGGTGTCTTTTTCTCTTGTTTTGTTTTCTAGAAAAATAGTGTTATAAACTCTTATAAACCTGTTATATAGCTTTGATCATTATCAACAGTTCATCCTTATCTTTATGCTGTCTGCAAGAGAGGTCTTAATTTTAGGGCTATGAAATTTATAGTTCCTTTCTTTTATGGTTAGTGTTTTTTGTATTCAGTTTAAGGTATCTTTCCCAAAGGTCATGAAATACTTTCACATACAATCTTTGACTTATTTTATTGCTTTGTGATTTGTGTCCCCACACAAATCTTATGTTGAATTGTGATCCTGAGGATCGGAGGTGGGGCTGGGTGGGAGGTGATTGGATCATGGGGGCAGACTTCCCCCTTGCTGTTCTCATGATAGTGAGTGAGCTCTCACTAGATCTGGTTATTTAAAAATGTGCAGCACTTCTCCCTTCTCTCTCTTCCTCTTGCTCTGGCCATGTGAAGACATGCCTACTTCTCCTTCCTCTTGGGCCATGATTGTAAGTTTCCTGAGGTCTCCCCAACCATGTTTCCTGTAGAGCGTGTGGAATTCTGAGTCAATTAAACCTTTTTTCTTCACAAATTACCTAATCTCAAGTAGTTATTTATAGCAGTGTGAGAACAGACTAATACAGTTTGCATTTCCCATTTAGGTAAATAATGCATCTGAATTGATTTTGGTGTGTGGAATGAGGTAGGGGTGTAGTTCCATTTATTTTCATAGGAGTACTAAATTTTCCCACTTCATTGATTGAAAAGACTGTCTTTTACCCACAACTCTGTAGTCTCACCATTCCCGGTCTCTTGCTCTTGCGCTGTCTCTCTCTCTCTCTCTCTCTCTCTCTCTCTCTCTCCCCCCTCTGTGTGTGTGTGTGTGTGTGTGTGTGTGTGTGTGTGTGTGTGTGTGTGTTGCTATGGCCTCCAGCGCCCCATCTCCGGCTTAGTGGTTGGGGTTGTGGAATGAGGTAGGGGTATAGATCCATTTATTTTCATAGGAGCACCCAATTTTCCCACTTCATTGATTGAAAAGACTTCCTTTTACCCACAACTCTGTAGCCTCACCATTACCAGTCTCTTGCATTCTCTCTCTTTTTCTCTCTTCTGTGTGTGTGTGTGTGTGTGTGTGTGTGTGTGTGTGTGTGTGTGTGTGTTGCTGTGGCCTCCAGCACTCCATCTCAGTGGCTGGGTCGTTGTGGATCCTGAGCTAAGCTGATGCTGATCATGAGAATCCTGGTCACACAACTGCCAACTGGCTTCCATCCCTCGCCGAGCCCACGAGGCTGACTCTGGCTATTGCCTGTGACAGTGTCTGTGCTACAGCGGCAGAGCTCAACAGTTATGACAGGGGGGCAAAGCCAAAAATATTTACCGTCTGGTTTTCTATTGCTGCTGTAACAAGTTATGACAAACTTAGTTCATTAAAATGATGCAAATTAATTCTCCCACAGTTCTGGAAGCCAGAAGTCTGAAACCAGTTTCACAGGGTAGAAATCAGGGTTTAAGCAGGACTGCTGCCCTCCTGAGGCTCCAGAGGAGTCCGCTTCCTTGCCTTTCCCAGGTTTCAGAGCTGCAATCCTTGGCCCTTTCTGCCTTCAAAGCCTACATTTAGCATCTTTGCATCACTCCCTGCTTCCATTTTCACAGCACCTTCTCTTACTCATAAGGGCCTGTGATTACATGGGGCCCACCTGACAATTCAGGATCTCAATTGTGACCTTAATCTGATCACATCTATAAAGTCCCCTTTGCCATATAAGGTAGGAGTCACAGGTTCGTGGACAGACAAGGGTATTATTCAGCCCACACATGGCTCTTTAGGAAAAACTTTTCTTGGCTGGGAATGCTAGCTTCTGCCTGTAATCCCAGCACTTTGGGAGGCTGAGGTGGAAGGACTGCTTGAGCCCAGGAGGTGGAAGCTGCAGTGAGTCATGATTGGGTCACAGCACCTTTGCCCTCCAGACTGAGTGACAGAGTGAAACCCTGTCTCAAAAAAACAAAAAAGGCCCGAAAAAGTTTTCTGAGCCAGGTTCTGCGTAGATGTTCACTGTATATCTGGGATGACTTCGAGATTTATTCTATGGCCTTGTTGCATAGTACTTTGATTTCTGTAATTTTGAAAAAAATTTATGTTCTGATTAAAGATTTTCTATTTAAAAAACAAAACAAAACAATATCACCTACTTAATTGGCTCCTTAAAAATGAAGTTTCTCAAATATATTTTATGCTTGAAATCCCTCATTGCCCTGTGGAAAGGCAGCTTAACACACGGCCTTTATAAACAAGTCTGTGGTGCATTTAAACATTTTTGTTTCAAAACGAAGGCAGTTCCTCTATTATCAAAACTCTGAGCGCAAATGTTGGTACTCATACTGAACTTCAAGCCAATGCCAATTACAAGCAATAAAAGTCATATGGACTGATATCCTGAAAACTGATGGATTTTAAAACCCAATACAGTGCATTCAATTCCTTTGGAAAGCTGTTTAGGCCTTTTACTTATGATGAGATTCAGATTTGATCAAATTACTTTATGGTTTTCCTTTTGAAAGTATTCCCTCTTCATTTAAATAATGTCCCAAACAGGCAAAACTGTTCCATGGGATATTTAGGAATAGACATTTACTTTATTATGCATTTCAAAGTAACCTACACTTGATGCATTTATTTTCTTTTTCTTTTCTTTTTTTTTTTTTTTTTTTTTTTTTTTTTTTTTTTTTTTTTTTTTTTTTTTTTGAGTTGGGGTCTTGTTCTGTACTTAGGCTGGAGTTCAGTGGTGTGATCTCGGCTCACTGCAACCTCTGCCTCCCAGGTTCAATTCTCCTGCCTCAGCCTCTCAAGTAGCTGAGACTATTGGCATGCACCACCACATCCGGCTAGTTCTGTATTTTTAGTAGAGGCGGGGTTTCACCATGTTGGTCAGGCTGGTCTCAAACTCCTGACCTCAAGTGATCCACCCAAGCCAGCCTCCCAAAGTGCTGGGATCACAGGCGTGAGCCATGTGCCCGGTCCACTAAATGCATTTCTATGTGCCACACTCATATAAGCTGTGAACCACCAGCATTTTGCACCAGCTATTTCCAACTGAACTTTGCATTTCAGTAGCTACAGTACTTTGCATTTGTCAGTCAGTTGAGAGGAACAGGCCCTGCTTCTTTGGGCTGCTCTGTGTGGTCAAAGGGTATACCAGGAGAAAGCCTTGGCTCAAGCAGGAGTGGAGCTGGCTAAGTTCATACCTAGTGCCTGCCCTGACCTCTGCTCACCTCAGAACCCCTGTGATAAGTTATCACTGTCTCAAGGCTAAGGCCTGGCAGCCTTGGGAGGGAATGCATTTGCAATGTCATTACGTGTGTTATAGGTAGAATTATGCCCCCTCAACAATGCTGAAAAACATTCATGTTAAAGTCCTAAGCTCCCCAGGACCTATATGGTTGTGTATACAGACAGCGTCTTTACAGAAGTAGTCAAGTTTAACAGAAGTCACTGGGGTACACCCTATTCCAATATGACTGGTGTCCTTATAAGAAGAGGAACTTTGGGGCCGGGCAAGGTGGCTCACGCCTGTAATCCCAATATTTTGGGAGGCTGAGGTGGTTAGATCATTTGAGGTCTGGAGTTCGAGACCAGCCTGGCCAACATGGCGAAACCCTGTCTCTACTAAAAATACAAAAATTAGCAAGGTGTGGTGGTGCATGCCTGTAGTCCCAACTACTTGGGAGGCTGAGACAGGAGAAAGGCTTGAACCCAGGAGGCAGAGTTTGCAGTGAGACGAGATTGCACCACTGCACTCTAGCCTCTGGGCAACTGAGACACCATCTAAAAAAAAAAAAAAAAAAAAAAAAGGAACTTTGGGTGAGGTTTGGTAGCTAGTATCTGCAATCCCAACATTTTGGGAGGCTTAGGCAGAAGGATCTCTTGAGGCCAGGAGTTCAAAACCAGCCTGGGCAAATAAAGAGATCTTGTCTCTAAAAAACTTTAAAAAGAGGAAATTTTGGACACAGGTTCAAAGATGATGTGGAGACTCAGGGAGAAGACAGCAATCTACACATCAAGGAGAAGGGCCTGGAACACATCCCTCCTTCCCAACCCTCAGAGGGGACCTACACTGCTGACACCCTGATGTGGGACTTCTAGGTTCTGAATTGCAAGACCAAAAAAAGTCTGTTGTTTAAGCCACCCAGTCTGTGGTACTTTGTAATGGAAATCATAGCAAACTAATAAACAGGGTAAGAGACCCTGTTTCCAGAGGAATTCTAGAACTGGAATTCTCCTAGAACAAAAACCACATGGTTCAAAATATACAAACTGCAATCTCTGGAGTTCTCTCAACTCCTTTTCTGTCCAGATTACATCTACAATAAATGGGAGAAAATAGATAGAAAGTCTGTATCCATGATATCATCTGTATAACCTAATGAGCAACAGCCGAGCTCAGGGATCAGCCAGGCTCGGCTCCGCCAGGCCCGCCATACTGTAGGATGTTTGCACACTGGCAGCCTGGTTCCTTACGTCTCTGTGCTCCTCTGCCCTTTGGTTTCCTCGTCTGCAATATGGGGGTAATACTAACACCTACTTCAGCAGGGTGTTGTGAGAATTAAGGAGAGAGATATATATGAGAAATCTCATCACGTACTATAATAATTTCATTACTACTCTGTTTCTAACCAGACTCTTAAGAGAAATATACAAAAGCCTACACACTAGGATTAGAAACGTTGAATGGAAATTTTAAAACACTAGAATTTGGCATATCAAGTTTTCCACTTAAAAGATGTGGACACTGATGGCGGGGCACGGTGGCTTATGCCTGTAATCCCAGGACTTTGGGAGTCTGAGGCGGGAGGATCATGAGATCAGGAGTTTGAGACCAGCCTGGCCAATATGATGAAACCCTGTCTCTACTAACAACACAAAAATTAGCTGGGCATGGTGGCTTGTACCTCTAATCCCAGCTACTCTAGAGCCTGAGGCAGAAGAATCACTTGAACCCAGGAAGCGGAAGTTGCAGTGAGCCAAGATCGCATCACGGTACTCCAGCCTGGGCAACAGGAGACTCTAAAAAAAAAAAAAAAAAGAAAAAAAAAAGATGTGGACCCTGAAGCTAAATAAAGGTACAGAGACTTGCGCAACTTCACTTTGATAAAAAGTGACCTCACCAAGATCTAGACCTGGGCTCTGTAGCCCTGAGTGTGCACTAAACCACCACCCTGCAGTTCTGCTGGGTGCCCTTTGCTTTTTCCCCTGGATGCTTCAGGCCGAGTCAGAGGGATACAGACAAGTTGTGTCCCCCAAATTCTTATGCAGAAACCCTAACTGGCAATGTAAGTGTCTGTGAAAGCAGAACTTTAAGGGATGGTTAGGTTCATTGAGGTCATAAGGGTGGGGCCCTAATCTGATAGGACTGGTGGCCTCATGAGCAGAGGACAAGAGGACTCTCTCTCCTCCTGCACACACCAAGAAAAGGCCATGTGAGAACGCAAGGAGCAGGGGATGGTCTGCAAGCCAGGGAGAGGCCCGCCCAAGAACTCACCACGCTGGCACCCTGATCTTGGACGCTCAACCTCCAGAGCTGTGGGAAGATAAATCTCTGTTCTTTAACCCTCTGTCTGGGGCTTTGTTGCGGCAGCCCAGCTGAGGAAGACAGCCACAGGGTCTGCAAAGCTGTGGGATCTGAGCACAGGGTAGTGTACTTATGGCATCCAGACTCACACTTGTGCAGTGGTGAAGTCCAACGAACGGGAAGCTTGTGACAGGCTCCTTTGCCAACACGGTGGCTTGCTGGTAATACAGTTCCGGAGCCAGGACCCAGCACTTCCGAGGGCACATGGGGACAGTGTTTAGCATGGACTACAATGATATCTTAGAGAGTGGCTCTGCAGACTTCACTGTGGAAAGGTGGCCTTTATCTATGTGGCGCGCCTGAACACTCACTAGGCGCACGCCATGGGTCACCAAGGTAGTTTTGCAGAAGTGCAAAGTCAATTCTCTCTTGCTCAGCCCTGAAGACTACATCCTCTTAAGTGCAGACAAATATGAGATTAAGATTTGGCCAGTTGGGAGAGAAATCAACTGTAAGTGCTTAAAGACATTATCTTGTCTCTGAGGATGGAAGGATCTGCTTGCAGCCAAGACTTCATTTGGATGGCAAATACATTGTCTATAGCTCAGCACGCAGTCTCTACCAGCAACTTCGCCTCCGGTTATGCTATTCTCAGGGTCATCAAGACTCCTGAGATAGCAAACTTGGCCTTTCTTGGCTTTGGAAATACTTTTGCTCTGCTGTTTGACAGCCACCACCTATACATCACAGACTTGCAGACACAGAGCCTGATTAGTCGCTGGCCTCTGCCAGAGTACAGGAAATCAAAGAGAGGCTCAAGCTTCCTGGCAGGTGAAGCATCCTGGTTGAATGGACCAGATGGGCACAATGACACGGGCTTGGTCTTTGCCAGCAGCATGCCTGACCACAGTATTCACCTGGTGTGGAAGGAACATGGCTGACACCATGAGCCACCACTGCTGACTGACTTTGGGTGCCAGGGCCATAGGCTTTGGGTGCAACCTCTACAGCAGCTGACTGCATGAAACAAAGTTCTCACCTAATGGTATCATCACGCAGTGCACATCATTTGTATCTATGTTTGCCAGGGGGCCAGGACCTGGAGTAGGAGAAGGCTTGTTTTACTGACTCACAATGCAGTATGCTATGCTAACGGGGTACACCATTGACCTCATTTGTACTTAGTTATGCTGGTGAATGCAAGAGGATGCACTCTGGGTTCATCTTTCTTGAGTGGAATATTGGTTGTAAGTAAAGTTAAATGATTCATTAATCTGATCATTGGTTGCCTATGAAATCAGATTGTCTGTTATTAAAGCTTTTCACCCTAAAAAAAAGAATCTCTGTTCTTTGGCCAGCTGTCTGTGGGACTTTGCTATGGCAGCCCAGCTGAGAAAAACAGTCCCAGCGGCAGGGGTCAACAGGACTTCTTCTTGGAGCAACCTTTTAAATGATGTCCTATGCATTTTGTAAAAATGCTGTGCAACTTCATCGAGCCCGAGCAGCTGTATCAGGATGCTGTGAGGGTCCTATGCCCTGTGGTTGCGTGTCCCCAGCAGGCATTCTCCCTGGCTAGGGAGGCTGGAGAGGTGACTGCTTGTCCTGGTACAGCTCTGAGGAGGTCTGGCAACATCTCCTCATCCAGACCCTGTTCCCTTTCTTCATCCTGGAAGTCTTAGCCTCAGGCTGCTTTTATTTTGGGTGGTAGGGGGGTCAGTGAGGGGAGGGGGACAGGGTCTCGCTCTGTTGCCCAGGTTGGAGTACAGTGGCACAATCCTAACTCACTGCATTTTTGACTTCCTGGGCTCAGGGGATCCTCCCACCTCAGCCTCCTGAGTAGCTGAAACCACAGGCGTGCACCACCATACCTGGCTAATTTTTGTATTTTTTACAGAGACAAGGTCTTGCTATCTTGCTCAGGCTGTTCTCAAACCTCCAAGCTCAAGCAATCTTCTGCCTCGGCCTCCCACAGTGCTGGGACTACAGGCAGGAGCCACTGCATCTGGCCTGATTCCTTCCCGGCTGATGGGTCTCCCAGCAGCACCAGGCTTTGCAGTAGCAGCAGCACCACTGGTGGTCGTGGCTGGAAAAACTCGTGCTAGGGCCATGCGTCATATGGCAGCTGAGCACTGAAGAGCACAGTGAGGAGGCCATGGGTCAACAGGGAAGGCTGGAGGGAGGTGACGCTGGGTCTTGGTGACAGTCAAGGCCCAAACTCATGCCCTGCTGCCATGAGGGGTTTGTGGCTCCCCTTGGGGGCGTGAGGGCACTTGGGAGCAGCAGGCTAGGTGGGGCTTGCTTCCCAGACACACCCCACATTGCTCCACACAGGACATTCTTGGAGGGATCAGGTACGCTTCCCAGGTACAGACCCCGTGCTTTTCAACATCCCTGTGCCAGAGTCCATGCTAGATGCACCGGTTCACCCACAAAGCATGTTCCCAACAAAAGAGAGAGTGGAATATGTCTAACATCCCAATCCTGGGACTGGAAGCTTAACCATTAAACAAACCTGGGAACGTAGAGCTTTAAACTAATTTTGCAACTGGAACAGTCTGGTTGTTAAATGTGGGGGCTGGTCTGGAGGAGTTACTGAATGGCCCGGCTATGGGGTTGGAAGTGTGGACACAAGCTGAAGGCAGCAGCCCAGCTTTTAGTTTCCCGTGTGCTTGTTAATGGCAGCAGCTGCAGCTGAAATCACAGAAGGCTGTAGGGGTTTTCCAAGCCACAGGCATCTGGGCGGTGTGGCATGGGGCTGTCCTGCCTCCTTGCCTCTTCTCATGTGTGCGAAGTGCACTTTGGCCTTCTGCCACTGCATGGGGCTGAATGAATTATGATGAATGTTCCCGCCCTTCTCAATCTTTGTTTCTGGGCCCCTCTGCCACCCATTCTCCTGCTTCTCAAGTCCAACTCCTCAGCCACCCCCTCCCAGTCTCCTTACTTCTGCTCAGCCCCCTCATGTGGGGCTTCCTGGGGCTCCATCCTCACCACCTGTCCACACTCTCAGCCCCAGTGAGCTCCTGCATCCCATGGCTTTAAACACCACCATGGCAATCCCACCTCAGCTTTCCGTCCCACCCTGACCTCTTCCTTCAATTCCAGGCTCATGAATCATGAAGTCTCTGCTTTCCTGTGTCCAAACCTGAACTCTTGGTTTCTGCCCTCCTTGACCTGCTCAGTTCTGTCTCTGGTCCTCGTTTTCTCAAGGAATGCCCCAGCAGTGATGCCATCCTCCATGCCCACAGAGCCAATCTCCATCAGTCCTAAAATCCTGCCACCCCCTCTCCTCCTCCTCCAGCCCCCTGCTCACAGGTGTGTGCACCTCCCTCCTACAGGGTAAAAACCCCCTACCAGTCCCCCTGCTGCTGCCCCTGCTTCCTGATGGTCTATCCTCCAGGAAGAGGCCGTGGCTGCCTTGGTCATGCCAAGCAGGAGGCTGCTGTGTGCTGGGAGCTGTCAGGCCTGTTCCTGACAGGGAAGGGCCCATCCACCTCCCAAGCCCAGTTAGTGCAGTCCTTTTCAATGTCAGACTCAGGGCCTTGCACCAGCTAAGCTCCCCACCCTTCCCACTGTTAAAGTGGATAGGAGCAGGGCTAGACCCAGCCTGCTGACTCTGGGCTTCCACCAGGAGAGGTGGCCCTGGCAGTACAAACTATAGGGGCCTGAGGGGTGGGAGAGGAGAGAAAGTGGCATGTTTCTTGCTTGCTCCCTCTGCCAGCCTTGCCCAAATCCCTGCAGCCACCCTAATCCAGTCTGTCTAATGGAGCCCAAGCCGGCTCAGGCCTCGTATGAGAAGCCTGCTAATCCCTGTGCCTAGGAGGTCACCACCTGTCTCCAGGATGCCCTTTGCTCTCTTGGCATCAGAGAGCCAAATCCTGGGCCTCAGATGGGGGCGATGGTAAAGGCATCTTTTGGCCAAACCCCCTCACCTTGGCCCCCACGATGAAATGGGGAAAGTTAGGTACAGAGAGCCTCACGCAGTGTATGCCACAGCTCGAGTCGCTGCCTCAGACCCAAAGCCCAGGGAGGCTTTAGAAACAGCCGGAACAACCCATGGGGACTCCATCTTCCCATGCAAGAGCGGGCAGTGGGAGCTGCAGGGAGAGCCGGCTCCTCCCCTCCCCTCATCAAGGGCAGTGTACGCTGGTGGTTTCATGCCATTCTGGGTGCAAATCCCAATGCCCACACGTGCCAGCTGCATGCCCTTGGGCATGTCAGCTCACTCTTCAAGAGCGATTTCCCGACTGCAGGGTGTGGTAAGTTCGCTAATATTAAAGGCTGCTCACTCCTGGTCCCTTCCTGCCCCTTGCTCTTCCTCCTCCTGCTTAGGCCCTCCCAGCTCAGGCAGCCCCTGCTCCCTGCAGGGTTTTGCAAGGAGAAAGCGGGGGAGTACCTTAGGCAACTGCAGTCAAGAGCACTGGCAGACAGAACAGAGGGAGAGGGACAGACACAGGACAGAGGGAGAGAGACAGACACAGGACAGAGGGAGAGAGACAGACACAGGACAGAGGGAGAGAATGAGAAAGGGGTTAGGGACACGAAGAGATAACATCAGGGAGAGGCAGGAAGGGACAGAGAAAGATTTCCAAGAAGAGGACAGAGGCAAGAAAGCCAGAGGCAGAGACTGAGGAACAAAGGAGGCAGAAGACAGAGACAGAGAGATGGCTAGAGACTCCGTGTCAGACACAGCCGCAGAGAGACAGCCAGAGTCTGAGTCAGACATGGACCAAAGACAGGAAAACAGGAGACAGACCCAGAGATTAGGAGAGGGAGGGGACCGAGATTCAGGGAGAGTCAGCACCCCCACCCCCATGCTCAGGAGGGGTCTCCACCCTCGGAGCGGCCTCTCATCCCTCCCCAGAATCCTTAAATCCTCTCTCGCTCAGGACCTCGGTGGCATCTGTCATAGACTTGTCCTGAACCGATAGCGGCTGGCGCAGGTGACTGGCTGGGTGTTCGCTGGGGATGGACCTCGAGGAAGAGGGGCCAGGCCGTCAGGAAGTGGGAGGCCTGGAGGGGTGGAGGCGGTGGTCGGGCGGGACCCCAGGCGATAGGGTTCAGCGCTGGTGAGAGCCAGATGGACGCCTGGGCAGGCCAGCTGAGCTAACTCCCCAGAGCCAAAGTGGAAGGCGCGCCCGGAGCGCCTTCTCTCCTGGACCCCGGTGTCCCTCCCGGCGCCCTGAGCCCGCGCCCTCCTTCCCCCAGCCCTCAGAGCGTTCCCCACCCCTCTGTCTCCCCGCAGCCCGCTAGACGAGCCGATGGCGCGGCCCGGGAGCGTCCGGGAGCCGCTGCTCGTGGCGCTGCTACCGCTGGCGTGGTTGGCGCAGGCGGCCCTGGCGCGCGCGGCGGACTCGGTGCGCCTGGCGGGCGGCCTGACACTGGGCGGCCTGTTCCCGGTGCACGCGAGGGGCGCGGCAGGCCGGGCATGCGGGCCGCTGAAGAAGGAGCAGGGCGTGCACCGACTGGAGGCCATGCTGTACGCGCTGGACCGCGTCAACGCCGACCCTGAGCTGCTGCCCGGCGTGCGCCTGGGCGCGCGGCTGCTGGACACCTGCTCGCGGGACACCTACGCGCTGGAGCAGGCGCTGAGCTTCGTGCAGGCGCTGATCCGCGGCCGCGGCGACGGCGACGAGGTGGGCGTGCGCTGCCCAGGAGGCGTCCCTCCGCTGCGCACCGCGCCCCCTGAGCGCGTCGTGGCCGTCGTGGGCGCCTCGGCCAGCTCCGTCTCCATCATGGTCGCCAACGTTCTGCGCCTGTTTGCGGTGAGGGCCGGGTGGCCGAGAGTGTCTCTCTCCCTTCCTCGCCCTGGGGTGGCCCGAGTCTCCTTTCTTTACTTCTTCTGGAAGAGTTTCCGTTTTAATCAATCACTCGAATTCACACAGCGTCAAAGAAATCCTGTTCGCTGGGCCCTACGCAGGACTGAATCGGATCCACTCAATCACTCCAGCCACCCTTGTGTACCCGGTCCCGCAAGGGCGCCCCTTCCCCGGCGGGTGCCACCTACGCCTAAGCCGGTTGGTTGGGGAGGGCGGCCTGGACTTCAGTTCCCATTTGCCGGCCTGCTCGGGTGTCCTTGTTCTGGGCACACCCCCTGCAACCACACTAGGTGCTCCTGCCCCCTGGACCTGCGTAGGCTCGAGTGATGAACTTGAGTTGTATTTGGAACGGGGCCCTTCTTCCAGAGCAGCAACTGGGACATGTCCTTGAGCTGCTGTGGGGGTAGATAGGCCCGAAGGGTCTGGTCCTTCTCCTTTTTGATCATTTAAATTCATTCTCAAAATATCTGCCTTGAACCCTCCCTCAAGGGGCGTCCGAGAGTGGTGCGGGGTGTTCCTTTCTGAGCGCTGGTCTCCTGCACCCTACCCTGCTCAGGTGCCCAGGCTGGCCCTGCCCTGTCCTCAAATGTAGGGAACTGTCCTGTGAGGGACAGCGTGTTCCTTGCAGTTCTAGGGGCCAGAGGAATTGGGATTAGGGGGCTTTGGCATATGAGTTTGGGAGTTTTCGATTTGGTCATTAACCAGGGGTTGTGGGACAGTTTTTCTGGGTTTCTGTGGGGGGGAGGGCCATTTGCATGCGACTGTCTGTGAAGGAGGAAGGCCTAGCTTCCATCTGCCTAGTGGAGGAACTTCTGTTTCCTGAGAGTTTCTCCCACTCTCCCAGGAGCAGCATCTGCGTTTGCTCCCGCATGCTGGGCTGCTCCCCATCGGCTGAGCACATGGAAGCCCCCATCCCTATTTCCTGGGGTGGGCAGTGTTAACGTGGCCAGACGCACACCTCCATGCTGGCACCAGAGAGGCTGTGCTGCGGCCCAGGGGTTTTTCAGCCACTTGTGTGTGTCCCCGGCCCTGCCTAGAGCTCTAGTTTCTGTCTCTGTCCTCTATATCGAATGCAGAGATCCCAAACCCCAGGGCTTTCAAGGGGCCAGTTGGGGACTCAAGGAGGCAGGACCCTGTGAGCCCAGGGCTTGCTACTGCCAACTCAGCCCAGACTGAGGTTGTGCTGCCGGGCTAGAAATGCAAACATTAAAACAATAAAAACGGTGTGCGAAGCACAGCCACAGGCAAGATGCTGCAATTCCTGGTCTGAAAGAAACAATACATTCATTTCCCTGCCCCACTGTGCTGGCAGGCATCTTCAGTTAACTTCCCTGACGAAGGTTCTTCCCAAACTCAAGTGTCCAGGAGTGCTAAGAGGACCACAGCATTGCTCACTGAGCTGTGGCCCCGGGGACTTTCTTGCCTCCTGTTCTCCTGGGTTTTTTTTCTCTCTCTCACCTTCTTGTTTCTCTCCACTACCACCTCCCTCCTTTCTCTCTCCCTGCACCTCCGTGCTTCCTTTTCATGCTGTCTCCACACTTTCTATCCTGCTTCAAACAACCCTGGGCCAGCCCCGCCTCCCCTTCCAAAAACCCTGTGTCTCTGGCCTTCACACCAGCTACTGCTGTAGCCCCTCTTGCCCTGGAGCCCCGGAGCCCCCTCTTGCCTGCCTTCTCAGCCCTGTGCCTCGCCTCCACACTCCCTGGTCAGTTCAGCCACTGATCTCTGCTGTTAATCACTCTAATGCACGCAGAGAAACCCAGTTTTCAACAAACCCAATCCTAGGCCAGACACAGCCTTAAATCAAACACCTGCCGCTGCTCCCCTGTCTGCCCTAATCCCTCCTCGAGCTGCTCGCCCCTTCAGACTGTCCCTTTGTGTGAATCAGGTATATGTACTTTCCCCTGGGGCTGATTAGGACAGGCAGATGCAGCTGGATGGGCTGCAGGTCCTCTGCTGGGGGATTCTTGCTCGGGACACAGCTTGTACCACAGTACGTGGCCATCCTGCCCTCTCCCCTAGACCTGCATACCTCCCACATTCACAACCTTCACAGAGTTCCCAGGCCCACTCACAAAACGCAGACCTTGTCCCATACCTTCTAGCCTTTCCAGGTGGCTGCTCCAGGTGGCCCCAGGTCACCGTCCCAAACCTTCCATGCCCCATCTGTGTCCCAGGTCCCTGCCCCACACCTTCTGTGCCCCGTCCATGTCCTGGGCCCCCCTTGTCCTCCCTCTATCGAGTTACTGACCTCCATCCACAGCCCAGCTGTCCTTCCTGCCCCCAGATACCCCAGATCAGCTATGCCTCCACAGCCCCGGAGCTCAGCGACTCCACGCGCTATGACTTCTTCTCCCGGGTGGTGCCACCTGACTCCTACCAGGCCCAGGCCATGGTGGACATCGTGAGGGCACTGGGATGGAACTATGTGTCCACGCTGGCCTCTGAGGGCAACTATGGAGAAAGCGGGGTTGAGGCCTTTGTTCAGATCTCCCGAGAGGCTGGTGAGCTGGGGACTCCCAGGCATCAAGGGGTCTATAGAGGGTGGGCCCAGGGCCCTTGGGTGGGGCAGAAGCAGGGAGATGAGGCGCTTGGGTCCATGGTGAGCTCCAGGGCCAAGGTTGCCTGGCTGGTGCTCCATGTGGGCAGGGCCTCTCCTTTGGAGGACTCAGCCCTGCCTCAAGCCTGGTGGATGGTGCAGGCCAGATTTCATCCCCTGCAGACCCCTCAGCCAGGCTACACAGTCCTAGGCAGTGGTGGCCAGGTGGGTGTGTGGGTGGATGGGACAGAAGCTGACTTTGGCACCCCCAACACCCAGGGGGGGTCTGTATTGCCCAGTCCATCAAGATTCCCAGGGAACCAAAGCCAGGAGAGTTCAACAAGGTGATCAGGAGACTCATGGAGACGCCCAACGCCCGGGCCATCATAATCTTTGCCAATGAGGATGACATCAGGTGGGATGGTGGCACAATCGCCGGGCTCCTTGGGGCTCTCCCTGAGGGTCCCGCCCCTGCTCTTGCACATCACTGCCTTACGCACACCCTCCCTGCCTCCCTTTCCCCAGCTCCCTGCACCCTGGACCTTCCCTGCTGCTGGCTTTGAGTCTGGTGCCCCCAGCGGTGAAGCATTCTTGTCTGGGGAGATGCCATAAACCTAAACCAAGTAGCACACAGAACTGGTGTCTGTGTTTACAGCTCCCAGGGTGTGGGGAGGGACCTGAAGGCAGATCTGAGTGCAGAAAAAGAGCTGTTAGGGAAGGAGCCCAGGGTCCATATAGAGGTGTGGGAGGGACCTGAAGGCGGATCTGAGTGCAGAAAAGGAGCTGTTAGGGAAGGAGCCCAGGGTCCATATAGAGGCTGTGGACCTCGGCCCGAAACCCACTGGCCCCGAGCTCATATCCAGCCTGGGAGGTTAGGTGTGACGTTGGCGGAGGTGTGTGGGGCAGGGGTGGCTTCTAACTGGATTTTCCCTGAAGAAGTCCCCCCCATACAGTGGGTTACAGTGGCCAGAGCAAGTGGGCAGGCCTGGGGTCAGAGGGAAGGCCTGGGGTCAGAGGAAATCCCAGGGAAAGTGTGCTAAATGCCTCAAGCCCCGTGTTTCCTGAGAAACAAGGATCTGCTGAGTGTTTGTGGAGCAGGGGAGATGCATAGAGTGGGAAGGAACCAGGGCCAAGCTGGAAGAGGTTCCCAGACCCTCCCTCACCACAGCCCTGTTCCTACCAGGCGGGTCCTAGAGGCAGCTCACCAGGCCAACCTGACCGGCCACTTCCTGTGGGTCGGCTCAGACAGCTGGGGAGCCAAGACCTCGCCTATCCTGAGCCTGGAGGAAGTGGCCATTGGGGCCATCACCATCCTCCCCAAAAGGGCCTCCATTGACGGTGAGTCTGGGGGCACTGAGTTCCCCACCCCACGTGTCTCCCCAGCACCCCCTCTTGGGGATGCTCTTTTCTGCATCGTGTAATTGGTGTGATAATCCAGGTCCCTTCTCAGATCCCCAGATCCCATGATTCTGATAATCTGTGGACACATCCCTCCAAGCAGTGCTTAAATGGGATGGCGTGAGGAAAAGCACACTCCACTCACTGGACAGGGGAGGAATTGTTGGTTTTGTTTTTAAATTTAGTGCCTGTATTTCTAGTTCTGCCAAATACATTCTAATCTGAGGGTGAGGGTGGGAGGGAGAGAAACCAAGGATGTGGAATATACCATCCTGTTGATCAAAGTGATGCGGCCCTTGCACCCCCAGTCCCACCTGTGGATCTGGATGAATCCAGCAGGGAGAGACGGTTCACCTTACAATAGGATTGCTCATTTTCCCCAAGGCTGGACTGAGGACGCCTTGATGACACACGTCAGGGCTATTTTATGAAACACAGACCCTGGACATGGGGAGCCCTGGGTGCTAGGGCTTCCCAGCCTTAGGGGGATATACACCATCACACCAGCTCCGATGCATTTGGGTGCCAGTGACAGCCTGGACTGAGGGTAGTTTTAGTGATAAAGGCATCTCATCACAAAACAAGACGTCTAAGAGTTGGCAACTTTAGGTGTGGGGCAGTGAGTGAGTGACACTCTCAAAGCCCTGGCCTCTGTCCATTCTTTTGTTCCACCATTTCCTGTGGTTGCCTTGTGTCTTCCTGCTTGTGGTCTCATAATCACAAGGTGGCTGCTGAGGCACCACCCATTACATCTTCACAGCAGCATCCTAACAGGAAAGAAGGAGCAGTGATAAAAAGTCTTTCAATTGGTGAGGCTTGAGTTTGCATTAGCATGTAAGTTCTACCCTGGAACCCCCAGTTGGCTCTGAGTCCACCAATCAGAACTTGGTCACCTGGCCACTCCTAGCTGCAAAGTGAGCATGTGGCAGAAAGACACAGGAGTAACACAGCTGGCTTGGGTCATCACCACCCTCCCCCTCCTTCTCTTTCTGTAGGTTTTGACCAGTACTTCATGACTCGGTCCCTGGAGAACAACCGCAGGAACATCTGGTTCGCCGAGTTCTGGGAAGAGAATTTTAACTGCAAACTGACCAGCTCAGGTACCCAGTCAGATGATTCTACCCGCAAATGCACAGGTGAGAGCTGCCCAGGGTGGCAAGGGTAGGGAGAGGGAAGGTGGGATGCCGGGTTGGGTGCATGGGGGCCGGACACACTTTCTCTGGGCATCCCTAGGACAGGCGAGGAACGCATCGGCCGGGACTCCACCTACGAGCAGGAGGGCAAGGTGCAGTTTGTGATCGATGCGGTGTATGCCATTGCCCACGCCCTCCACAGCATGCACCAGGCACTCTGCCCTGGGCACACAGGCCTGTGCCCGGCGATGGAACCCACCGACGGGCGGATGCTGCTGCAGTATATCCGAGCTGTTCGCTTCAATGGTGAGCGGGTGCCTGGACACCTGCAGTAGTGAAGGCAGCAGGCAGGATGGCTTTGTCTGTGGAGGCTGGGATGACCTCAGGGTGGAAGCGCTGGGAGAGGCTGTGTGGTCGAGTTGGGGCGCCTGGGGCTGAGTGCCAGAGACTTGAGACAAGTTCCGGTCCCCACTTTTTAACACTACTCCCTCCCGGGCTTCAGTGTTCCCTGTGCTGGTTTCCACATTCAGATGCTGGGGAGCTTCTCTGTGATCCCTTCTGCCTGGAACCCTCAGTGGATCACACAGCACTCCCCTCCACTGTGCAGAGCTTGAGGGCCTGTGGACTCCGGGAGCGCACATGGGGCGAAGTTAAGACTACATGGGGGGCCTACCCAGGGACACGCTGCCCACTCTGAGTCACATGCTAGGTACAGGTGTGGGTCTGATGTGTCCCTTGGCATCAGCCTTGGTGTGTGGTCAGGGCTCAAAATTGTGTCTTCTGAGAAGACCCCAGTGGACTCAAGCTGTGTCCACAGTTTGTGGAGAGATGACTTTCTGTCCAATTACTATCCTTTACACAATTCAAAACTCCGCTATTCCACTAAACACTCACTCGCCACCTTCTCTCCGCCATGTTCTCTGCTAATCAATTCAGCTTAATATTACTCCAGAGCAGTTCTGTAGGCTGGTGGAACAAGCTTGTAAGAAAAATAGAGCTCATTGTTCCAGTCATTCCAATTTCATACTATCCCTCAGACCTCTCTCCATGTCTGAACTCATCCCCTAGCCTGGACAGTGAAACTTTTTTCATTTTTAATTGTGATAAAATACACATAATATAAAATGTATCACCTTAACCATTTTTAAGTGTAGAATTCAGTCGTGTTAAATACATTCAGGCCCTGGTCAGCGGCTCATGCCTGTAATCTCAGCACTTTGGGAGGCTGAGGCGAGCGGATCACTGGAGGTCAGCAGTTCGAGACCAGCCTGGCCAACATGGTGAAACCTTGTCTCTACTAAAAATACAAAAATTTTGTAGTTACTCTACTAAAAATACAAAAAGTTTTAAATTGTATAAAGGATAATAAAAAATTAGCTGGGTATGGTGGCGGGTGCCAGTAATCGCAGCCACTCAGGAGGCTGAGACAAGAGAATTGCTTGAACCTGGGAGGCAGAGGTTGTGGTGAGCCAGGATCACACCAGCCTGGGCGGCAGAATGAGAGTCTGTCTCAAAACTTAAAAAAAAAAAAAAAAAAATCTGAGTGTTGTGCAGCCATCACCACCATCCATCCCCAGAACTCTTCATCTATGAAACCAACACTCTGTACACATTAAACGACTCCCCACGTCCTCCTCCCACCAGCCCTGCAACCACCATTCCATTGCCCCTCTCTATGAATTCTCTCCCCTCGGTACCTCCTGTGGTAGCATCAGACAGTATTTGCCCATGTGTGACTGGCTTGTTTCACTGAGCATCATGTCCTCAGGGTCCATCTATTTTATAGCATGGGTCAGAACTCCCTCCCTTTTGAGGGCTGAATCGAATCCCATTGTATGCATGGGCCCCATCATGTTCATCCGTTCCTGTCAGTGGACACTAGGGTTGCTCCCACAATGTGAATAATGCTGCTATGGACACGGCTGTACAAGTATTTCTTTGCCACCCTGCTTTCTAGTCTTTTGGGTATCTATCTGGGAGTGGAATTGCTGGGTCATGTTTTTAATTTTTTGAGGAGGCTGCTTTCTGCAGCAGCTGCAGCCTTTTCCTGTCCACCCTGCCCAAGGGCTCTGATTTCTCCGCACACTTCACAATACTTGTTATTTTCTGGTTCTTGGATAGAAGCCATCCCAATGGGGGAAGGGGAATCTCCCTGTGGCTTGGATTTGCACCTCCCTTATGAGGAGTGTTGCTCGTTAAGCTCCCCCTTTCTCCTGCTGGTCTTTGGGGCCTCCCCAGGAGGCCAGCTCTGCTGGGCTGGAGGACCAACGAGGATACCGGGCTCTCCTTCCAGGCAGCGCAGGCACCCCTGTGATGTTCAATGAGAACGGAGATGCGCCTGGGCGGTACGACATCTTCCAGTACCAGGCGACCAACGGCAGTGCCAGCAGTGGCGGGTACCAGGCAGTGGGCCAGTGGGCAGAGACCCTCAGACTGGATGTGAGTGCGCAGACCAGGCTCCAGGTGGGCATGGGCCCAGGATTCTGGAGGCAGAGGCCACCAGCCTGTGTTTTGTGCATCTCAGGTGGAGGCCCTGCAGTGGTCTGGTGACCCCCACGAGGTGCCCTCGTCTCTATGCAGCCTCCCCTGCGGGCCAGGGGAGCGGAAGAAGATGGTGAAGGGCGTTCCCTGCTGTTGGCATTGCGAGGCCTGTGACGGGTACCGCTTCCAGGTGGATGAGTTCACGTGTGAGGCCTGTCCTGGTGACATGAGGCCCACGTCCAACCACACAGGCTGCCGCCCCACGCCTGTGGTGCGCCTGAGCTGGTCCTCCCCATGGGCAGCCCCGCCGCTCCTCCTGGCCGTGCTGGGCATTATGGCCACCACTACGGTGGTGGCCACCTTTGTGCGGCACAACAACACGCCCATCGTCCGGGCCTCGGGCCGAGAGCTCAGCTACGTCCTCCTCACCGGCATCTTCCTCATCTACGCCATCACCTTTCTCATGGTGGCTGAGCCCGGGGCCACGGTCTGTGCCGCCCGCAGGCTCTTCCTGGGCCTGGGAACGACCCTCAGCTATTCTGCCCTGCTCACCAAGACCAACCGTATCTACCGCATCTTCGAGCAGGGCAAGCGCTCGGTCACACCCCCTCCCTTCATCAGCCCCACTTCGCAGCTGGTCATCACCTTCAGCCTCACCTCCTTGCAGGTGGGTCCGTGGGCTCCCAGGGGCCAGGGCAGGGAGAGGGACTGTCCTCAACGTTAAAAAGCAGAAAAGGCCAGGCACAGTGGCTCACTCCTATAATCCCAGCACCTTGGGAGGCTGAGGTGGGTGGATCACCTGAGTCCAGGAGTTTGAGATCAGCCTGGGCAACATGGCATGACCCTGTCTCTACAAAAAATATGACAATTAGCCGGGCATGGTGATGCATGCCTGTGGTACCAGCTACTCGAGAGGCTGAGATGGGAGGACTGCTTGAGCCCAAGAGTTCAAGGTTGCTGTGAGCCAAGATTGCACCACTGCCCTCCAGCTTGGGCATCAGAGGAGACCCTGTCTCAAAACAAAAAGAGAAATGTTGATTCTAGAGTCACTCTTTTCTATTTTGGCTCCTGTGTTTTGTTTTGTTGTTTTATTTTTAAAGGCCACAGGAAAGGGAGCCCCCTCACTCCTGTGATGACAGCAGCTCAGTTAGGGCGGCCATCTTCCCAGCTGGGTCCTTGAAGGAACATGGGGCAGTAAGGTGGGGAGTGTGGGCCTCAGGGATCTTTCTGTACCACAGTGAAGTTATTTTCATAAACCGAACGTGCTTTTCCACAATTTGGCTCACATATGGAAATGGGATAAAGAGCTACATGACCAATTTTCCTGTTTCCACAAGGGAGTCACTGCTGCCCTGTTCACTGGGGCAGTGTGGATGAGAGGCGCAGGGTCCAACAGTTTACTGTGGAGTGGAGCATCGAATTCCATCCAGTGGCTGGTGTTTCATGCTGTGCTGTGCATTAAAAAATGGAGCTCCTTTAGGGGATTTTCCTAAGACAGTAAAGTTATTACAGCCTTGGAGACTGCTCCTGGAGTCTGGGATGCCCTGGATGTTTTCTGTGGGAAGGGTACAGATGGCTTGGGGAGGGTGACTTGGTGTGACATTGCAGGGCCAGCTGGGTTCTCAGGGCCAGGTGGAGGGTGGCCTCAGTGCCAACACCTGCTCATTTGGAAATGGCACTCTCCACTCCCAGCGAGCCCCTTCTCTACTGGTTCCACACATGCCACGTGCCTCGGTTTATGCAGTTCTTTGTGACTAGGAGGTACTCCCATCTTCCTCCAGATAACAGAACCTGAGTGTCCCCGGTCAGGCCCGGGGTCTCCGTGTGCCGCACATCCTGAGAAGGTGCACTCTACTTCCGGCCTGAGGTGCTCCATGCTTCCCCACCCCCAGGGGGAGATGCTTAGACCACATTTGGGACCTCTAGCTCTCCTCCCCAGCCCGAGCCATTACCCGACCCACACTATACCCTCCTTTCCAGATAAACGGCTCTTTAAACAAACACAAACTTGCAACTGGCCTAGGTGTTTTTGCCATGACTACCACATCATGATGGATGTGAAATGGCATCTCATTGCGGTTTTAATTTGCCTGCAGTTAATACTAGTGCACCCAGCCCTGGGGCTTTCCTCTCCTGTGCTTGGCCTGTTCCTGTCCTTTGCTCATTTTCTATTATTTTGCAGGAGTCGGTTCCTGAGTGAGGCATGCTCGCTCACTCTCAGTCCCATGGGCTGCAGCGTCCGTGGGCACGTTTTGGTTGTTACTGCTGTGCATCCCTGGACTTGCATTTTTGTTTCTTAAGAGAAACTTTTCTCCCCCACCTGGAGCCTTGTCCTAGTAGGAACTTCCAAACTTATTTTGGAAGTTCCTTTCTTCAGGGGTCTGCTGCCTTGGGGAAAAGCACAAAAAGCTGCTTCTTCTGGGTGGGCAGATGACTGCAAAGCATCCCTTCTGGCAGGATCACATGGCCCTGCTCCAGGTGCATGGCACGGCACTGGCATGCAGGCCAGATTCCAGTTCCACCCCACCCCCAATCAGGTGCTCTCGTGCACAAACGTGTTGGGCAGCACTTCCAGGGTCCCACCTTTATGCAGGTGGCTTCATTCCTGTTTCCCAGCTTCCCTTGGGTGGAGGTTGAGTTTCCTGTCCTGTGAGAGAATTGGAACTCCATCTCCTCCCTGTGGGAGCCTGCAGATGCCAACATTCCTCAGGCCACCTGGCAGCAACTCCCACTCCTGCTGCTCCCCACTGAGTGCCCCTGTTTCTCTTGCCTGTGATGTGCCCTTATTTTGAAGCTCACTACATGTGAGGAGGCTAGAGAGATGATGTAAGTAGGGCCTCAGTTCCACAGCTTCCAGCCGCAGCCATCTACCTTGAAGGGGTGAGGTCAATGGCATTGGTAATATTAATGGCTAGAACACAGGAAGAGGACACCAAGCTGCCCCTTATGCAAATTGCACTGATGTTGCCAACACATACAGCCAACACAGCCCTTCTCTGCAGCTGCAAAATCACAGGCCCTTGGCTGGGTGGACCTCTCTTGAGCTGCCCCTTCCTGGGCTGCCACCCCTTCTTCTCCACTGAGTGCTCCTGAGAGCAACCACAAAGAGGCAGAGCACCCCACTCCATAGGCCAGAGCCTCAAGGAGATCCCAGCCTGCCAGGGGCCTCAGTGGGAGCTGGAATGGATTTGTCCCTGGAAAATGCTGTGTCTCTGATGTGATATTGGCTCCTGCAGGTGGTGGGGGTGATAGCGTGGCTGGGGGTCAGGCCCCCACACAGCGTGATTGACTATGAGGAGCAGCGGACGGTGGACCCGGAGCAGGCCAGAGGGGTGCTCAAGTGCGACATGTCAGATCTGTCTCTGATTGGCTGCCTGGGCTACAGCCTCCTGCTCATGGTCACATGCACAGTGTATGCCATCAAGGCCCGCGGCGTGCCCGAGACCTTCAACGAGGCCAAGCCCATTGGCTTCACCATGTATACCACCTGCATCATCTGGCTGGCATTTGTGCCCATCTTCTTTGGCACTGCCCAGTCAGCTGAAAAGGTAATGAGGTCCCCAGAAGGTCTCACTGCCTTGTGTTTCCTGCCTGTCCTGCGGTTGATTCATTCAGGAGCTTAAATGCTTGTTCATGCCTTTGTTTATCCGCTATCCCGCTGCTTGCTCATCCACTCATTCCCTTCTTACTTGGTTCATTCATTTGCCTATCCACACTTCTAACCCTGCTTCTTAACTTCCACTCTTCTTTTTTTATCATTTTCATTTCTTTGAGAAATGGTGCCTCACTCTGTCACTCAGTTAACTTTTTTTTTAATTCAAGTTCTTCATATGCTTTTTTTTCTTTTTTTTTTTTTTTGACACAGAGTCTCACTCTGTTGCCCAGGCTGGAGTGCAGTGGTGTGATCTCGGCTCACTGCAACCTCCGCTTCCCAGGTCAAGCAATTTTCCTGCTTTAGCCTCCTAAGTAGCTGGGATTACAGGCACACACCACCAAGCTGGGCAATTTTTGTATCTTTAGTAGAGATGGGGTTTCACCATCTTGGTCAAGCTCGTCTCGAACTCCTGACCTCAGGTGACCCACTCGCCTTGGCCTCCCAAGGTGCTGAGATTACAGGCCTAAGCCACTGTGCCCAGCCTTCATATGCTTTATAGCTGCCAACCCATTAATGTGTTATTCCATTGCTACATCATTTATTCACATACAGGGTAGAACAGTTTATATACCTGTCATCCATTTGTTCGCCCATCTGCTCCTGAATTCAGTCTCTGCCCATTTATTCATTTACATGTATTTGAAACGTGTTCATTCGCTGGCTCTCATTTCCCCAGGTGTCACTCTCTGTTAATAACCCCTCCTTGCCCCTCCCTCCTGCCTATATCAGAGCTGCATGGAGGCTGCCAGTTCCTCAGGCGCCAGGGCCTCTGTTCATACTGTTGTCCTGGTCTAAGGGCTCATTTCCTGTTACCAGACTGAAATAGACTCAGCTCCAGTCTGTGTGGTGAGGGAGGGGCAGGGAGAGCGGAGCTGAGTCCCACCTTGTCCCCTCCTCCGTGGCCTAGATCTACATCCAGACAACCACACTGACCGTGTCCTTGAGCCTGAGTGCATCAGTGTCCCTCGGCATGCTCTACGTCCCCAAGACTTACGTCATCCTATTCCATCCGGAGCAGAACGTGCAAAAGCGGAAGCGGAGCCTCAAGGCCACGGTGGCAGCCCCACCCAAGGGCGAGGATGCAGAGGACCACAAGTAGCAGGGCAGGTGGGAATGAGACTGCTCGCTGCCTCTCCTTTCTTCCTCTGGCTTCACGGTGGAAGCTGTAAAGAGCCCATGCCTACAGTGAACAGTCAGAGGAAGAGAGTCTGCAAAGACCACGCCCAGCATGGGTGGGGCTAGCCTTGAGAAGGCACTGGACCCAGTTCTGCCCTGATTCCAGCACTTGAGCTTCATGCTTCCTCACCACAGACCAGACTCCCTCCCTGTGGTAGGAAACAGCCACTGAGAAGATTCTAACTCTAGAGAGGGACTAAACTTGTTCTCTCGTTCGAGGTTTGAAGATGATGATGCAGCCCGCGGCTTTGCCTGGTTTGAGGGAGATGTCCTCTCCTCAGTCAAGCCCCATAACCTGGGCATTGGGCAGTGTGGAGAAACGTGTAGATCCCAGAATGAAACATGGGGTCAGAGAAGAGGAGGAGCTGTCTCAGCAAGAGACCTGTGGCTGTGCATCTGGACGGAGGCACTCAGGTCTGGGTAGGATTCCTCTGGCATGGAGGGAGAGACCCTGGGTGAGACACCTGTGAGCATGGGTAGGGCCTGCAGTGGGCGAGGGAGTCTGGGGAGCACCCCCATGAGATTCCCCATGCCATGGGCTTTCCCCCCAAACCCCCAGGATTGGGCAAGGTCAGTCTTAGAGTACAGCTGTTTTCCTCCCTTGTATGTACTCCCTTAAATCACCCCCAAATCTTGGTCAGACACTAAAGGCTCATGCCTGTAATCCCAGCACTTTGGGAGGTCCAGGTGGGTGGGTTACCTGAGGTCACAAGTTCGAGACCAGCCTGGCCAAGATGGTGAAACCCCGTCTCTACTAAAAATACAAAAAATTAGCCAGGCGTGTGGCAGGCACCTGTAGTCCCAGCTACTCAAGGGGCTCGGGTGGGAGAATCACTTGAACCCAGGAGGCAGAGGTGACAGTGAGCTGAGATCATGCCACTACACTCCAGCCTGGGCAACAGAGCAAAACTCCGTCTCAAAAAAAAAAAAAAATCACTCCCAACCTTTAAGAAATTCAGATCCACTTGTGTAGTGTTAGTGATGTGAGAACAAGGAGCAGGGACACATTTGTGTTGTGTTTGGGGTTGGAGATGGGTTTAGAGCTCCAGGTTGGCAATAGTGGCAGAGTCATGTCTGTGGTGAAGGTTAATCCCAGATGGATGGCTCAGGATGATTCAGGCTCAGGATGGAAACTCTTCATTCCCCGTATGTACTGGGAAGCCCCGTTTGATAGTTGAGCACAAGGCCTGGGGAGGAAGAGGCTTGGGCTGCAGATGTTGGCACATTTGTTTTTCATTGACAGTTTTTATAAAAAAGCCTGATTTCAGTTATGGAATTCTGTGTCCCTGGGGGTAAAGTTTAAATTTTGTTAAATTGACCACTGTTTAAGATCAGTGTACATTCTCTAGTATGTGATGTCTGGAACTAGTTTTGAGGGTGAACCACACTTTATCCAACATACAGACTGTTTCTCTCTCTCTCTCCTTTTTTTTTTTTAAGAGAAGAAAGAAAGAAAGAAAAAGAAAGAATTAAAAAAAAAATGAAGGAGAGGAAGAAAGAAGAAAAGGAAGAGGGAGAGAGAACGGGGGTGTTGCTTTATTGCCCGGGCTAGAATGCAGTCTAAAAATGGGTATGCCTGTAATTGTGTTTAATAATAAAGACATGAGAAAAAATGAGGGAAGAAAATAACAAGCAGCCAACCAATACTTCATTTAAACCTGTGAATAGGTGTGATGTGGTACTGATAAGAGTGTATATTTTGTGTATTTAAAGTGGAGAGTTCTATAAATGTTAATTAAGTCTACTTGTTCCGGATCTGAGTTCAAGTCCTGAATATTGTTGTTAACTTTCTGTCTCATTGATCTGTCTAATATTGATGTTGAAGTCTCCCACTATCATTGTGTGGGAGTCTAAGTCTCTTTATAAGTCTTATATATCTGGGTATTCCTGTATTGGGTGCACATGTATTTAGGATCTTTAGCTCTTCTTGTTACATTGATCCTTTTATCATTATGTAATATCATTCTTAGCTTCTTTTGATCTTTATTGCTTTAAAGTCTATTTTATCAGCAAAAATTGCAACTCCTGCTATTTATTTATTTATTTTTGCTCTCCATTTGGTTGGTAAATCTTTCTCCATACCTTTGTTTTGAGTCTTTGTTTATCCTTGCATGTGAGATGGGTCTGGATGCAGCATACCAATGGGTCTTAGCTTTTTTTGCCTGTCTGTGTCTTTGGATTGGGGGATTTAGTTGATTTAAATCTAGAATTATTAATAATATATGTGAGTTTAATACTGCCATTTAATGTTAGCTGGCTGTTTTGCCTATTAGTTGATGTAGCTTAGTTTGGCTGGATGTAAAATTCTAGGTTGAAAGTTCTTTTCTTTAAGGATGTTGAATATTGGCCCCCACTCTCTTCTGCCTTGCAGGGTTTCTGCTGAGAGATCTGCTGTGAGTCTGATAGGCTTCCCTTTATGGGTAACCTGACCTTTCTCTCTGGCTGCCCTCAATATTTTCTCTTTCATTTCAACCCTGGTGAATCTGGCGATTATGTGCCTTGAGGTTGGTCTTCTTGAAGAATATCTTTGTGGTGTTCTCTGTATTACCTGGAGTTGAATATTGTCCTGCCTTGCTAGGTTGGGAAAGTTTTCCTGAATAATATCCTGAAGAATATTTTCCAGCTTGGATTGATTCTCTTCATCACATTCAGGTACACCTATCAAACGTAGATTAGGTCTTTTCACACAGTCCCATATTTCTTGGAGACTTTGCTTGTTCCTTTTTATCCTTTTTTCTCTAATCTTATCTTCTTGTTTTATTTCATTAAGTTGGTCTTCGACCTCTGATATCTTTTCTTCTGCTTGATCAATTCGGCTGTTAAAACTTGTGCATACTTCGCTAAGTTCTCATGTTGTGTTTTTCAGCTCCATTAATTCACTTACATTCGTCTCTGAATTGTGTATTCTTGTTAAGATTTCGTCAAACCTTTTTTCAGAGTTCTTAGTTTCTTTGCATTGGGTTAGAACAAGTTCTTTTAATTTCCAGAAGTTTCTTATCATTCACCTTGTAAAGCCTGCTTCTGTTAATGGAACACAGTCGTTCTCCATCAGGTCTTGTTCCATTGCTGATGAGGAATTTGATCCCCTGTAGAGGGAGAGGAGTTCTGATTTTGGGTATTCTCAGCCTTTTTAGGCTGGTTTCTTCCCTTCGTTATAGATTTATCCATCTGTGGTCTTTATAATTACCGTCTTTATACTTGGGTTTCTGAGTGGACGTCCAACTTGTTGATTCCTGGAGCTAAAATCTGAGCAACCCAATGCGCCGGCCAAAACAGCGGCATTAAGATTGATGGTGCTTTTCTGACTCTGCACCAAGAACTGCCACACCAAGGCAGCGGCAAAACCGCCTCGCCAGCCACAAGAGTCACGCTGGTGATCCGTAGGGCTCCTCCACTGGGAATCTCCTGGTGCGTGAGCAAAAAAAATTTGTCTGAAAGTGTGGTGTCCTCTCGTTCTCTGCGCTTTCACTGGGAGCTACAATCCCGAGCTGCTAGTGATCAGCCATCTTGGATCTCTCCTGGACTCTTTCTCATACAGCTTCTCTGGTGCGCAGTAGGTTTTGACTTTGGGACTAGTGTTTTGTTTTGTTTTGTTTTGTTTGTGAAACCTCTGACAAACATTCTGTTGCACCACTGACTCTCCTTCTCCACCTCTGTGGCGTTCCTAGGGCTCCTCCACAGTTTGAATTAGGACGTTTCATTTGTTGCTGAATGCTGTCCAGAATGTTTATCCATAGGGTTTCTCTCCTGTGCGGGCTCTCATGGGTAATGTGGTGTGTTTCCTTGCCAAAGGTGGTTCCATGCTTGTGATTGTCTAGGGTTCTTCTATATGAACTCTGAGAGTCAGTGAGCTCTGATCTCCAAGTAAAAGTTTTCCTGCGTTTGCTGTTTTCTGTTTCTCCCGGTATTAATTTTTGATGTGCAATTAGTTTTGACTTCTTGTTGAAAACTTTTCCACATTTTTTTACATTTGTGTTGTTTTCCCCACTCTGAACTCTATAATTCAGAATTAGAAGCAGTTCTTGGTAAAGGCGTTTTCATACTGATTGCATGAAGAATTTCTCCCCAGTGTGAAGTTTCTGGCATGGAGTCCTGGCTTCCCGCAGAAGACTCATACTCTGCCACGTTCATGCCTGTGGGCCTCTCTGGCAGGAATTCTATGATGCACAGCAAGTCCTAGCTACCTCCTGTGGGCTTTCTCACATTTGGTCTACTTGTAGGTTATCTTCACAGCATGAACCATTCTGTGTACAGTGGGACATCCTCTGTTACTAAAGATATCATCATATTCAGTACATTCACAAGGTTTCTCTACCTTCTGAATTTTCTGATGTATACAAACGACTGACTTCTACAAGAGGGCTTTTCCATACTCAGTGTGTACATACAGTTTCTGCCTGTGATCATTTCTTTTTTTATTATTTTATTTTTTTGGAACAGGGTCTTGCTCAGTTTCTTAGGCTGGACTGCAGTGGCATCATAGCTCACTGCAGCCTCAACCTGGGCTCAAGCAATCCTCCAGCCTCAGTCTCCTGAGTAGCTGGCGTGCACCACCATACCCAGCTTTTTTTTTTTTTTTTTTTG